>NW_017304417.1:1502679-1504478 GCF_001594115.1 Trachymyrmex septentrionalis | reverse complement strand
TTAAAACATAGAAAGTAAAGGATAATACATTTTAATATAATTAAATAAATTATTATTAATATAACAGTTTTTACGCATGAAGGAACAGTATATATGATACGTGACAGAATCGCAATTAAGTTGTGTGTCCAAATGGAAGAGATTAACCGATCTTAAATCGTGAATAATTTACATGTCAAGTTAATTCACTTGCAATTCGAAAAACTCGGTAAACTTGACAAGCTCTTTAATTAACATGTCATTTAATTACCTGGCAAGTTTGCTGAGGCCTAATACCTTCTTGCAAGGAAGGTAACCGATTGACACCTTGCCGTAGAATGGTACCAAATGGTGTTCGCACATGGAAAACATCTCAATGTCTTTTACTACTACCATCTCATCGTGATCCTCGTCGAATATCGCGTCGTTAATTATATCTGTAACAATTATGTCAAAATTTTTTTATCCAACTTAGCCGTTACGATTCGTCAACAAATGCAGAATTTCCAACAAATTTTATAAATTAATTGAAATTATGTTTCATAATGTGATCAAATATATCAAAATCTTTGGTAACGTGCAATCCCTTTTAATTTAGTGACATATGAGAACAGCTGACAGCATTATTTCGTGAAAGATGTTCTCTCGTTCTAGCGAGCGGATTATCCTGGCTGTGATTTATTCGATATTGACCTACTTACTGCACCAAGGATCCTAGTGGTAGTGTATATATACGCATGGACGGTCGGTATATATCTGTAGCTATATAATGGTGGTGCTACTGGTACTCTCCGACCGTTTCCACGGCAACCTTAACAAGAAACACCCTCGCGATAACCGACAATGATGAATGAAATGGATTCGCCTACCCGGGTTGATCGTGCTTGAATTTTCCAAATTCATTTCCATGGCAACAGAAAAGACTGACTCTAAACGACAAAATTTCTAACTTGTTGAATTCGACGTCATCATGAAATAGCTGTCAACAAACGTGACAGAAATACGTTATCATACTATATATTCCTAGCGAAGTGTACGAAAATGAATCTCATACAATATTTATTTCTCGAATATACAGTCAAGGGATCGACTCTTGTTAAAGTGAAGTCATTTCCTTTCTTCTTGTATCTCCACGTAGGGGATGCTCTTCAACTGTAGAACTCGATTTTATGACCTGGTAGCTTAAACGTGATCGACTTGATCAATTCGATTAACTTTTATGGACTGCCACGCGTATGGCATTTAAAAAATTCTGTTACGTTAGAAACCTTATGGAATATTTATCGACCAAAAAATATATATCTATCTTTTTATATAACATATATACGTATACATATATAAATATAAATGACTTGTTAAAAGTATTTGAGCGAATAAGCAGTGAGCGAGATAAAAGCCACAAGTGGAAATTGTTCGCGCAAGGAAATAAATCAGTAAGGGTGGTTGAGCTTTCATACGAAAGTACCTCGTTTTTCAGACCCCGGGCTGCATCCCTATCGTCGTTAACCGTAAAAGCTTATCTTGAGGGTCTTTTCACTGTTCAAACCCAAGTAAATTAAAATTTCCCATCCATCACTTATAAGTACTCCCAGTTTCAAGCAGGATTGTTAAATACTTAATTATCACGAGATTCAGGAAAACATTATGCAAACTCAAAGTGAAAAGAAGAAAGAGAAATAACTCTTAGATCAGCGAGATAAATAAATCTCGATAAATTTAATGAAAAAATTGATACAAAAAAGAAAATTTTCTCGTTTCATTCATTAAAGATTTTATACGAATTAAATCTTTATCTCTTCTATCCATTTTTTATATTACTT
>NW_017304417.1:1496396-1502579 GCF_001594115.1 Trachymyrmex septentrionalis | reverse complement strand
GAAAATTTTCTCGTTTCATTCATTAAAGATTTTATACGAATTAAATCTCTATCTCTTCTATCCATTTTTTAATATACTGTTAATTAAAAGTAAATGCGCATTTAAATATTTTTCGAAAGCCGTTACATAATAAAATGCTATTCAGCATATCGTGCTAAATTCCTTTAGGTACACAAATTGCGAGAATGAAATCGTCAAATAAGAAAAAGAATTTGTTCTCCGTGTCAACTTGATGATATGGGCAAACTTTTCTCCGAATCTCCGCAAAACCACGTAATTGTTCAATCATCGTGACATTTATATTGGATGTACGTGACACGGAGGAAGAAGATGAAGGGGATTTTCTTTTCAAGTTGTGCCTCGTGCGTCCCTGAGAACTCCATTTATCCCGAGAGCTTTACGCTCTCTTTTCTACGAGTCGCACTTAAGTTCCACCCTCTTACCCTCTCAATGTTCCATTCTTTTTCTCTCCCCCGCTTCTTCATTCTGCTCGCCATAGAGAGCAAGTTGAAAGAAAAAAAAGATGAAAAGTGTGGTACTTTTTTACAGAATGCAGACGCACTTCTATAATTTTGTACTATATTAGTCGTAATAAAAGAAATCTGGTTAAATCACATGATGATTTCCTAGTTAATTACTTTATTATCTTCGTAAATTGTACTTTTGACTTTGATGTAATTAATGTCCATCGCAGAGGCTAATAGGTTCTGGGTTTTTTCCATTTTCAATTAATGGAGAACTGCCTCTGTTTTTCTCTCTCTCTCTCTCTCTCTCTCTCTCTCTCTCTCTCTCCCCCCTCTCTCTCTCCTCCTCTCTTCTTACTCTCTCCTTTCGTGATTGCTCAAAATTACTTGAAAAAGTAACCATTACCATCTAATAGTTTAACACTATTTATTATAAGCGCGCATACTATTAATATAATTGTTAATAATGGATATATTACAAAAAATTCCAACTTAGAAGAAATTTTCCCTGATGTTGTAACACAATGACAACATATGTATTTATGTCGAAAGTCTTAAATTAGCCAATCTGTGATAACATATATTTCTTGACTAATGTACCAAAATTAAGAGCACTTTTTCAGGAAGTAAGGCTATTTCAATAATCGCTGATTGTAAAACGACTCGAAATGTAACATTCCTTATCATAACTATAGGAAGCTTTTGCAGAAATGGCGACCACCAGACGATCGGCAGCCATTGCTGTTAAGCAATAAACGATGGATCGCAATCACATGTAATTGCCGCTTGTAGAATTCATACTACACGGATCAAGTGTAACCTTGTATTAGCCGACCTTCAAATCAAGGCTGCACTATTTCTTTTTTTCTGCGCTTATACATCCGCAAGCATATTAGTTTTGCAACATTTCCAGTGTCAATTCGAAAGGAGAGCAGTTTAAATAATTCTAAACGTTCTAGTAAACGTTCTAACAATTTCGACTATTATTTTTTTTTGTATTGTGAACGTATTGTGAAGAACAATTAATTGCGATTAATTTTAAGAAGTTTTCATTTTTTTACAGCTTCTTTAATTTTTGATGTATAAGTAAAACGACATTCAAAATTATCTCAATAAGATTAAATTAATTATTGATATACTATGTCATGATACAAAACAAATTAAATAAAAGTATTAAATTAAGAGAGAGCTCGCAAGAAATATTTTAATAATATATATATGTGTGTGTAATAACAATAATAACTTACCATCGAGACTTTGATCATATCCTTTCGTGAAGAAAAGCATGGCCTTCGCGGCACGTTCCGGTGTTTTCAGAAGTCCCTGTCGTTCCGGATCTTCGCCCAATGAACTCAGGAGCAGCTTATAACTTCGAGACATTTCCGGTATCATCGACTCCCGCGTAGGTGGTCGGTGGTCCAACTCCAAATCGTGATGAAACATACACTTTTCGTGGCCTAAAATGCAAACGAAATACATCAGCACCAATTAGAATCCGAAAAATGAAAGCCGGAACAATCGTAAAGACGCTGATCGCATTTTCCCGCCAACGATCGTCAAGCATTTTTGATAGATAATAACGCTAAAACGAACGACATATCATATCTTTGTTATCGCGTGTCACGACCCGTGAATTGCATATTCGCACATAAATGGAATAAAGTACGGTCACACCGCGAATAAATGTTACGCACATTATGTACGAGATAAGATTTCTTTTAAACAAAATATTAACTCTTACAATACAAGATACAATTTGATGTCTCATTCGTTCAAACATGGATCACTAGAATCCGTTCTGTTTTTTTCATCTATTCAGAATCCTATTATAGCACACAGCGCTTACAAAGCGCTTAATAAAGCGCCAAAAATGCGCATATAATCGTTTTGCAAGCGCTGCTGTGCTACTTGGGATGGTTAAAAAAAATCTTTAAAAATTCACCAACATACTTTCAACTTTCTAAAATAAATATTGAAACTCCATGAAATATAACAAAACATAGTATAATTTATAATTACTGAAAGATTAAAAAAAAAATTGCACTAACAGAAATCGCTCGATCACGGTGAAAGTCACATCCCTATAGGCACATAATATTATTTAATATTAAATAATATTTTAGGCATATTTCCAGAATATTAAACGTAACATTTGAAATATGTTTTACTGAAATTATATAATATTAAATAATATTCTTGAAATATTAATGGATGGTTATATGTCCACTCCTAATAATATTACATGATTATTAAAAGTAACATTATTTACTGTAATATTGTATGAAAATTAAAAAGTATCATAACAACATTTACTTTAATTTGTGAAACTGTTACATCGGTTCAGTTTAAATATATGTTTAAAGACTGAAAATAATTTTGACGTGCAATTGTAAGACTGGATGTACGTAAAATAACATCAAAACGTTATTTAAGCACAAGACACAGCATATATTGATAAGATATTTTCGTTATTGGATTGTGAATTCAAACTGCACTAATACAAAAATAATTAATAAATATTTTAATATATATTTCAAGAATGTTAAATAAAATATATATAATAAGCATATTTATATAAGTAGATATAACATCCATAAAATATACTCTTATAACATTAAAAAAATATTATACAATGTTCTCAAAATATAATAACTTATTTTAATTTTTTTAATAATATTTATATAACATTCTAAAAAAGGAATATTTTGCGCTTATAGGAATATGATAAGATCATATGGCAAAATGATATGTTGATACTAATAGTCATACGATTCACATATCATTCGTATGTCATTCATATATTAATCATACACGCGCAACAAAATCTCAAGTATATTATAAATCTTATATGACTCATAAGAGTATCACGTATGATTTTATCATATGTGATATGCTAATGAGTCATATAGGATTTATAATATACATTACTTAAGATTTTGTAGCGCGTGTATGACTGATATATAAATGACATATGACAAAATTGCATGCAATATAACGTCTTGAATTGCGCGCGCGCGCGCGCGTGTATGTGTGTATGTGTGTGTGATGCCTGTATACATATACATCACGTATGTGTAATCTAATTGTTGTTTCTAATAATCATACGAGTATATATGTAATTTATCAATATAAAATATTTCAAATATTTGAAGATTTTTCTTAGTTTCAAGTATGTTTGACAAAACATGTATTTCGTAAGATCATTTATCATATATGATGGATGTGTCTTTGTATGAGATCATATACGATTCTTACGCGATAAATTCGTATGTTAAATATATCATATATGTATGTGATTCTATTACTAATTTCTGATCGTGATATATAGGGTGTCCATCCATAAATGTCCGAGTAAATATCTTGCAACTGGTTGAAGTTACAAGAAAATTTAATAAGACAAATTTATATGGCTCTGAGTCAGCTACAAAGTGCACGTAAAAAATTTTTTCTACTCTTGGCTTTTTCGAGTTATGTAGATTAACATAGGTTTTTTTTAATGGATACCTATAATTTTTTTGCATATTTGTATAGTAGAGAGCATTTGCAATCAAAATATGTAGTAAAAAATTGCTACTATGCCTCGTTTACGAGATAATCGATATCATAAATATTGAATCTTAAGACATTGATTTATTACAATTTGAAAAACAAGATCCAGACTAATATTTTGAATTGGGTTATGTCAAACAGGATCACTGACCTTCAGCTTGTAAAATACACGACAGCTTGTTTTGTAAATAAAGTATTTGTCTAGCATGGATTATATATGAAATTCAGTGCAGTATCTGTTAGTCAGTCAGTCAATTATCTTTTCAACGAATACATATCATATTGTAGATTATGAAAATAACAATGTTTACAATTAGTAAAACATGTGATATGCTCGAGATGTGGCATTTAAATATGCGTAATGGAAATAAAGCTCGGTTATTGTATCAACAAAAATATCCAGAACGAAGGATACCAAACGGTTGTAATTTCGGTGAGTCGAAGATCAATTACATTGAATAAGATCACTATAATAAGACAACGTCGTGCAATCAGAACAGACCAAGAAAAAGAAACAAATGTGCTATTAAGTTTTATTAAAAATAAACTATCCATATAAGAATAGTAGCACGTAATTTAAAAATATCAAGAAGTTATGTGCACGCTGTATTAAAGAAATACAAATTCAAACCGTTTTGTGATAATTTAATACAAGTTTTACATGAAGGAGATGCAGATCGTTGATTAATGTTCTGTCACTGGTTTTGAGTTAATTATCGCAATGACATTGATTTTCTTAAAAAAATATTATAACAAATTGTACATAATACACGTGCTGTAGCCAACTTTTTAAATAATAGATTCCCTAATCGTTGGATAGGTACTAATGGCCCCCTTCATTATGACCATCGAGATCTAGCGGATTTGATCTTGCGATTTTTTCCTTTGGAGATATATTAAAGACATTACGTAACTGTTCCGGAAAATGAAGAAGATTTACGACATAAAATCACTAGAGCTAAAGGCATTACAATAGAAATGCTTCAGTTAACGATGAGAAACATCATAAAATGCGTTAAATGTTGTATTAAACACGATGATGAAAATTTCGAACAATTTATGGGTTAATAAATGTTCCATAAAAAAACATTGTTCGTTTTCTTCTTCGATCTCTCTTTGACATTTCAAACCATGTTCAAAATTACTTAGAATCCAATTTACTACTTTGATACTTGAGATGTCGATTGTCTCGTAAATGTATAGTACCAATTTTTTACTACATATAATCTTGATTTTGCAAATGCTCCCTACTATACAAATATTAATGCAAAAAAAACTATAGATATCCATTTAAAAAAAACTATGTTAACTTATATAACTCGAAAAACCCATGAATAGAGAAAAAATTTTTACGTGCACTTTGTAGCTGACTCGGAGTCATACAAATTTCTCTTATTAAACTTTCTTGCAATTTCAATCAGTTATTTCAATCATATTTGTTCGAACATTTATGGATAGACATCCTGTATGTAATTCGTCAATCATACAATTGGAATGTAATTGCATAAGATTTGTATAAGATTTGCATATCTTTTGTAAACGATCAGATATGATTCAATACATACGTCAAATACAATGTTGGAATGTATCTAGATAAAAGTATCTAGCTGTACTTAAATGCATTACCTAGATCCTTATAAGCGGAGATACTTGTATTCATATGTAGTTATTTTTTGGCACAGTATCTTTAAGTTTTAGATGCATAAGTACAAAATACATATACATTTTATTTCATGTCATATTAGAAACTTAATTTTTTATTACTATTAATTATACTATAAATTATCTTTCTTCTCTAATTCTTAATAACTTTGTACAAGTGCTTTCATTTGCTTTACCACTCAGGAGAAAAAATATTTTACAAAGTTATATAATTTTATATTAGTTACATAAAATTATATAATAATATAATTATTAGGTTGTTCGGAAAGTAATTTCGTTTTTTCCCAACAGAGGACTTATTGTATTTTTTCACAGCCAACTTCACACTTAAGCCGCATAATCATTACATATTTTGACAGCTGATATAGCAAGGCTTGCTTGTGAAAAAAGTTCAATTGATTCTACGCAGTAGTTTTTGGTTGGTGCTCTATCAAATATGAAAGTGAAAAGCAGCATTTTCGGCATATTTTACTTTTTTACTATTGAAAAGGTAAAAATGCTGTTCAAG
>NW_017304417.1:1477102-1496374 GCF_001594115.1 Trachymyrmex septentrionalis | reverse complement strand
CGAATAACAACTCGTGAGATCGCTGAGAGATTAAATTTATCGAATTCGACCGTTCATGATCATTTGAAACGCGTCTGATTGAAAATCGTCTTTCATTTTCATAAGAAAAAACGAAATTACTTTCCGAACAACCTAATATATAAAGTGTCCCCAACCTACGGGATCACTTCTCATGAGCAGGTACAGCGAACTAAACTGAGAACGAAAAATCCTTTACCATTATACAATTTTATAATATTTTAACAGATATTAATTTCTGAATATCACTGAATATGCGCGCGAATCATCTAGTATATGCCCATCGATCGCGGTCGTTTGTTGCGCGGCGCGGGGAGTAATGATTGCTTGATAGACGCGCCACTTGAGTTATGGCGCTTAGCACGCGGCTACCAGGTAATCCCCGTGCAAAAATCGACAACAAATGATAGGCATAGTCCTGGTGGTAGTCCGTACGGCTACGTGCTTATTTGGTGATCTTTAAAAATTAATATCTCCTAAAGTATTGCGAAAATTGCAAAATAAAGGACTTTTCGATTTAGTTTAGTCCGTTCTACCTGCTCACGAGAAGTGATCTCGCGTAAATTGGGGATATTCAGTATATGAAATATGTCCATATTTGGACATATTTCATACATATATAATTATATATAATTTTACATAATTTTATATGTATAATTTTATAAAACTTTTTCCCGAGTTTATAGGAAATTTTGGTGATTAGCGACTCAGGAACCTCATAGAAAGAGAGTGGTAAACTGATAACGCGACGCCGGTCTTCTCTGGACATCTATTATGGAACCTATTATGGAACATGTCGGAATGGATTTCGATCGGAATTATTCAATTATTCTTTAGATTTCTATTGTGTTTTCTAGGGAAAGCAAAATAATTTCGATCGAAATTTGTGGGTATTCCGACATGTCCTCTATAATAGATATTATACCCAGATTGATTTCCAAGCACTAAAACTGTATAAAGCCTATTATCGATGGATACATAGGTTAAAGAAGAACAACTTATAACATGACAAATTGTGATTTTTCTTGCATCCATATAGTAGACTCTACGCAAAGCTTTGGTGCTTGAGACCAATCGGAGTAACTTTTTTCTTAGAGCGAAATCGCTTGTTGAAAAGTGAAAATTTTTATGTATGTATGCACACAAAAAATTTTCATCTTTTACGTTTCCGCCCTAGGAGAAAAATTACATGAGCGACTCCCTGAGGAGATAGCGACTCCATGAGAAGATAGCGTGATCAGTTTGCCACGCTGTTTCTACCACAGACTTATATGAATAGACTACTGACTCAATATGATAAAAAGAGATGAATCTGATTCCGAGCTATCCTTGTTTCAGTTCCTATATGCGTATATATGCGTCCTGTCTGTGAGTATCACGTGAATTTATATGAAAATACTAACATTAGTCATAATATAAATTATCACAAATGTCAAATGTCATTTCATGGTGACCTTTCATTCTATTATATTCTAATCAACAAAAATATAAAAAATGATAATTTATAGTATGATAAACTGCAAAAGAGTCGATATAAAATAGAAAATAATATGAATATATATAAGCCCTATAAATAGATTCTGAATATAAGTCCTGTAAATTTTGACTTACGTAGTGATTATCCATGTAATTTATACATGTGTGAGTGAGGGAACTGAAATATGGCGCTGCTCAGCGCTTCTTCAAACATGGAAGCGAAGTTGATAGTCTACTTATAGAACTTTGTGGTTCCTACCGATAATTCATCGAAATAATGTATGTCACGTATGTAAGATTACAATTTTCATTATCTAAATCTAAACATTTTAGTATTTAAGTGATAAATAAAATTATACAGCTTGTTATTTTCAACTTAAATTTCCAGATATTTTTTTATGTATGAAAACAAATAAATAAAATGTAGCATTTTACGTTGCTTACATTTTTTTTCCTCTTCTTGTTTCCCCCATTTTTTCTTACCTCCCCATTTTTCTTTTTTTTTCCTTTTTTTTTAAATATCTAAATTTTCGGATACTTTTTTCTTGTATCTGTATTAAGTAATTATTAAAAAATATACCTGTATTTATACTTAAATACTTTTTCCACACAATACCTATATCTATATCTGAATATCTTTCAAACATATCTGTTCTACAAAGTGTATCTGTTCCAATACTGGTCAAATATGTCACATCTGATTCTGATACAAATTTCTGACGGCGATATGTATAACTTGTATGCGATCGTGTACGATCATGTGTTCAACCCTGCAATTGGCATGTGATCGCATACGATAATAAGATTCGCATATACTTCGTAGGTGATCGGATATGATTCGTATACCTTTTATATACTATTCATATACAAATTTTATAACCAAATTTATGATAGGATAGTGACCAGACCTTGTACAGTAAGGGTTAATAACATGTCAATAGTGAATAGATTCAGATCAGATATTTCAGCTGATCGAGCATACACCGTATCCGCATTAAACTTTGGTTCGGCAGAAAACTTCTGGACATAATCTGACAGCAGACTAACAATAAAATATAAATCTATTATTTCACAATCATTTATCATGAGATATTTTATTTATATAAATAAGTTACAAAATGGCAAATTCTTCTCGCTTCTGATGATCTATTATCATATTTTATTTATAGATTCTATGATATTTCCGCTGAAGAAATTTCCGTGAATGTTTCGTAAAATCTACTTTTTAACTAATTGTAGTTCGCAAAAAGGTTGAAAATCTGATTTATCTGACACGTGTGGATCAAGTTTGACAAAAGTGTATTTTTGATTCTCTCTTTTCAGTAAGTTCTCTGTTTTCCATGATTACTACGAAATTTTTCTTGAATCTGAGATTTTCACTGTCAGAGTAAATTTCGCAGAGATTCAATAGATGCAGCACGAGCAGCTCGCGTCGATTGGCTTTTGCGTAAGTGTCACCACGATTCAATGACCGATTCGATCGATTTTTACAATAGCCTACGAAGTTAATTGATAGTCTCGCCTTACAATGTTATCCTCGTGACACGCCGCGTACTTATCTGCGACAAATTAATTAACGACTAAATTATAAGGCGAGTAACAAAAATTTCGCGTACGCCGTTCTTCTTCCACAGACCGCTTAATTGTTCCGTTGTGCGAGAACAAAGTGACATGCGTGATTAAAATAGTACCTACGCGTTTCCATTTCGTGTGCGTAAACGGTGCGTAAGTAGAAAGTGCTCGGCAAAACAGATTCAAGGTTTCGCGTGCAATATTATTCATGGACTCGCGAGCGATCGACTTCTCTAAGATAATGACAACGACGACGGTACTGAGAGAAGCACGTGTTCACGTTGGAAACTCAGTTAGCCCGTCTCTTCCTAATGAACCGTGTCACATAATTGAATTCAATGCCGACGACAAAGCGGTCATTAGAGGCGTGGAAAATTCGTTCAATATGACATGCAAAGAATATCAATTCCATTATCAAACTCCGCCAATTTCCAATGGAAAATGATTCATCACAACATTTCAGAACATTTCAGAAACTAATGACAGCGGCAGAAAAACCTATTCATTTTCACATGTAGTAGGGACAATTCTGTTGCGACAGTAATAATTGCTTTCTTTATGTATTAACGTAATAAAATATTCATAATTTCGAAATAATATTCATTATTTCAAAAGTTCGGTTCATAAGCAAGAGATAATTTTTTAATTACCATAAAAATGGAGACGTATTCTTCCTTTCACAATTCAAAATACAGTGTAATAATTTATCATAAATTGAGAATGACTAATTACCACATAATTATCTAAAATCAATTTTTCCATTTAAAACTGTTCAAACTTTCAAAAAAAAAAAAAAATGTAACACAATATCGAATTATTCTTGTGTTTAAGAAATAATTTATACGAGACTCTCGAAATTACAATCACTCTTTTTATTATCATGGAATTTTACCGATTTTTTAATTATATTTTTTCTCCGGAATTTTTTTCTGATATCACCCTACCACATATCATTTTTGTAAGTTACAGTTATACGTTGCACATCACTATAACTGTACCCCAACTTGTTGGGCGTGCCCATACTTGTTTATCACCTCAAGATTGCCGCGATAATTAACATGAGAACAGTCATTCCAATGACCGTTCACCCAAATTTGACACATGCTTATATCGAAAGATATTATGGATTTTCTTTTACTAGACATTTCTCGTAATGCTCCGATTTTAATATAGATCTCTATTTCGTACATTAAATATAATAATTTCCCATAACTCATGTTATAGATATGATAATTTATTAATTTTTAAATAGATGGTTTGTTATATTCAAAATAAAATTATAGGTACAATGGCTAATATAAAAACGTTTAAAAAAATATTTCAATTTTAATTATTTAAAAAAAATAAAAAAGGATTTTTAATTTTGTGTTAAATCTGAGATTATTTAATTGTTTCTCTTTGGATTTCGAAATAACGTCGTTTTTCGAGTGAGAATCTTTTATAAAGTTATCAACTCTGAATATCAGTATGGTTCAAAATATCTCAGAAAAAAATTGTATATATAACTTTTTTATCAATTTATTTCTTAAAAATTCAAATAGAATGTTAAAAGCCAATAGTTTGTATCGTAGAATTATTTGTTAAGTGTGAATATCAATAGAAGTAGTTCAATTTTTTTTCGTCCATTTAAGTCTGACGCATAACGAGATATGAACAAGAATTACGTAGACTGTACAACTACCAATCGCCTCGAAAAACAAGAAATAACTTGATACGATACATGGTTGCGATACGCTGTCATATAATAATTATATTAACTCTTTTATCACTCACAAATATCTTCCTAATTCTTAGAAAAGATGCGCTATATTCAACAAAATTCAATAATTATATGATATACAATTAATGTTTCAAAAAGGATTAACGAGACAAAATATAATTCTACAAGGAATTCTTCTTTATAAGCGACGGTTTTAAAATTGCCATGATTTTTATGTAATCAAGATATTTCAAACTGCAGTACCTTTTGTCGTGGACGTACGTGGTGTTCTAGGTGTTCCGGGAACGTCTAAATCGGTTTCTTCGATATTGTCACTCCACGAAACCGCCCTTAAAGGTAAAGGTTTCTTGATTATCGAGTTATCATCTTCGCCATCGTACATCTTTAGTTTCGTGCACTTGCTAGATACTCCGTTCATGACAATCTTCCGGCGCCGATCGTTCGATTCTTGACGCTTGTTCCGATTCGGAAAATTTGAAGGTTTTCTGTCTTCGGAATGTCGAGCGGTTCGGAAGAGTTGTACTGTACCTAGAAACATTTGAAACGTATTGTCAAAAACGAGTTCATAAAATTAATTAGATATATTAGAATCTCGGAGTTAAATGCGACATTTTTGTGTAAACGCTTTGTATAAAAGTTATCAAACAATATCAAAGATAAATATTTCAATATTGAACAATATATAAAACCATAGTATCTCTTGCATCATTATCTTTTTTCTTTAACGTTTATCTATTTTTTATTTCTTAAAATTTAAGTATTAATTATATGAGGATTATTTTTATATTTAAATGACAATGATAACACAGTTCCGTTAATGCAATATTAAAATAATCGGAAGTCTTCTAAAATTAAAAAAAAAAAATCTTGTAATCGTTATTATGTGTTTCAACATTCCCTCTTTATTCAATAAAATGTAATAAACATTAGATATCACTTTAAAGAGCCTCTCTTCACTGAACATCACTCGCAGTTACCGCTTGACATTTAACATTTGTCGTATCAAGAACTTACAACTCCGCGTCACGCGCAGGAAAAACAATCAGTGTCGTTCGCGAATCAGGAAACTTATCGAAATAATTTACACTATAAAATTCAAATTTAAATGTTTACATGAGATAAACCACAGATCTTCTCGAAACTTTTCTATATCCGATCCGTTCCTAATGGGCTGATTTAAACTTACTTTTAATATGGCTTGCTCGCGGCAAAAAAACTGTTTGTCCTGACGACAACCTCGGAAGTTACGCGCCGGCAAGGGCCGTGCGTGACGCACGCGAGGGCGGCACGTGCAAAGCAGAACAGAGAAATCGCAGCTAAGAGGAGATAAGCCGGCCCCGCATGCAACAAGCGACGGACGCGTGGAGAAGCCGCGATGCAAACGATACTCAAGACGGGCGGAGCGCGACTGATGTGGACTGATGCGAGTATTGCGAGCTCAACCGAACGTAGACCGAGGGACGGGTGGTAAGCGAATGTCACCCACAAGTCCTTTCGTATATATGCGCGCGGCCCCTGTTCTCTCTCTCTCTCTCTCTCTCTCTCTCTCTCTGTCTCTCTCCCTCCCCCCTCTCTTTCTCTCTCTCCGTCAGCTACTGTATCATAAAGAGCCACGAGCCCTCCTCACGTCAGCGATTACGCGAGAGACAGAGAGACGACGATTTTTGCCTCCGATTTGAAAACACGCCGGGGTATCCAGACATTGCATCGAGTCATTAAAATATTGATAAATATCAAGTTATTAAAATAATATTAAAAATCGCATTCAAAGAGATTTTTGGTTTATCATTACCAAATCTCTTAGTATTTAGTTTCTCTTCATTATCATCTTCCATGCATTACTCGCATTGATGATCGACAATGCGGAAATGACTTTGCAGGACTCAGAATCACCTGATCCTTGAGATTTGAATGCATCGGGGGGAATTAATAGAATCATGCCCTCTTGGATTTCCTTCTTTTCTTTTGTATTTTGTATTGATCTATCCATGTCTCTTTCATCCATTCTGTCAAAAAAAATCGCTTAAATATTATTATGAAATATTATTGTAAAATTATAAGATTACGATCTTTAAATAAGATTAATATAAAAATTTAATAAAATTTGATTGTAAGTTAATTTAACTGACTAAGCTAATTAATTGATTGGATAACATTACTTGATAAAATTTTATAATTGGTTTGTAATCAAAGAATTATTCTTAGATTAATTAAAAGAAAGAAGATTAATTGAAAAAAATTGGAAAAAGAAAAGGGACTTTTTTTGTAAGTCTGTAAATTCTAGGACATAGAAGAGTCTAATAATACTATCTCGATTCGTCAGTAGGGAAATCCCGACTTTCTTTACGTCAGCTTAAGGTGTAATCAGAGAAATCCTTAGGGAACTGATTCCTCTGGAATTTCCACTTGGTTGTTTCCCACAAAGATATGTAATGCACAGCCATCATTTCAACATTAAGTCGTCGTTCTTTCCTTCGTTCGTTACTGAAACTATTCTCTCGCTAATTAAATCTTTAAATAACTCTATATGTGTACATGAAATGTGTGCATGATACATAGATAGAATAGTTTTTCTCTGTCTATACTTAAAATATTTATTACAATTTATTCTGAAACGAACGTTAAATTAATTAAAAAGATGAAATTTTATTTTATTCTAAGATTAGATTCTAAGATTAGATTCTAAGATTAGATTCCTCTCTCTGCAGTTAAGATTTTATTAATAATTTATAGCATAGAAGGTATATACAAAATAAAAGTAAGAAATAAAGAATGTGTAATACGCTTAGCATAATAAATTCGCTTTACAAAATTTAATATGCAAGATATACCCAAGCAGAACAACAAGTCATTATGATATCAAAATGATGTCAAAATAATTCTAAAATGATCATTAAAAGTCATTTTTCAATCATTTCCGATTCATTTTAATATCATTTTGACGTTATTATGACCTGTCCTGCTTGGGTAATGTAGATATGTAGAATATAAAATTAACACAAAAATATAAAATAAATGCAAAATGATTAAATGTACGATATGCACAGTTTAATTTATATTTCTGTACATTAATCGTACATTAATCGCGCCTACGTAACGTTTGCCACCGTTGCACTCAAAAAGAAGAGAATCGCGCAATTTTTAAATTATAAATGCTATTTATTAAATCAAAATATGCTGTAGGAAATCGCCGCGCCGTTTTATTCAAATGACGTAAGCATGCATGTTTGCATGCACGCACGCACACACGCACGGATGCACGCACGTGACTACACCAAAGTGTCCTGTATGCTTACACCAAAGAAGGAAATAAAAGAAGCAGAAATAGGTTAAATGGGTTTTGCGAGAGCCGACTGAGTCGGAAAATACCTATGTCACAGTGAATCTCGACGTCAAACAACCGGTTCTTATATTATATATATGCATTACCATTTCTTTGCAGAAAAAGGGGCAGGTTTATTCTTCGTCCATTTCCTTGATATCGTATTTTCAACTCTTGCAAAAAAAAAAAACGTAAAAGATCCGTATCTTCAAGTTAATTACTCACATCCAGATTATTTCGAACTTTAAATGTCCATGCCGTTATCCTCCTCAAGAAAAAAAAAATATCGAAATAGCACCAATTTTTGTTTATACATGTTATATGAAAATTACAGCAGCTTGAATCACGAATAAAGAAATATTAATATCGAGACAAATTATAAATCCGAGATAATATTAACATTCTATTCTTATTAGCACACATTATGTAAGCGATCTGTTAAAATCATCAATTACTGACGACTACTTTAGTTTCTATTTCTTATGTCCTTCAAAAGAGTTTTATATAGTATATCGCGAAGGATAATATATCAAGTCCACTTTAGACAATCTTATAATTAATCAGAAAGATACATAATTCTATTTATAATTTTATTTTATCAATTAGGATGTTTAAAACAAATTTCAAATTCTGTTGTCGCCGCATTAAGAATTTCAATATTTGAAATTTGTTGCTATTCTTGTATCGAGCGTTAGAGAAAAACCATCTCTCTGTCGCTAAAATTAAAATTTCTGTGAAACATCTTGTATTACATCCCTATACAATAAGCATAGTGCATAGTGAATACAAAACGTCCGATACATATACAAGGAGGAAGATTCACCCAGCAAACGAGAATGGATTGAAATAGATTAAAATGGATCCAGATTTTCAGAAATATGGATTCATGAATGTTAAAATGAATCCTTTTCAATCCTGAATGCATTTTTATTCATCTATAGGAATTGTATAAAGCACATCTCTATGCCTTTTAATCTAAAAATAATATTAGCATTTTCTGTGCATTGCGAATACTACTCAATTCAGAATTGTGAATAGAAAGTACAGTTTTTTTTTATTCAGAGTTAAATTCAAAAATAATATCAGTCATTTCTGTGCAATGTGAATACTGCTTAATTCAATATTCTGAATATGAAATGTAGTTTTTCAATCCAATTGAATAAAAAAGTTTTTATTTAAAAATGGATCATAAATGCTTAAATTATTCAAAATTATAAGCAGGAAATTTTCTGTTTTAATCCAACTAAGTTCAAAAAAGTAACAAAAAAATAATCGAGCTATGTTTTTTTGTTTTTCTTTGATTAGAAGCAAAAAAATGTCACAGCGCGTGACATCGGCCAAGCGAGATTAAATTATCCGACACTTACCCAATGTTGTCTCATTGTAATGTAAATTATTTATATTTTATTATATCTGTTAAATAATGATATTTTTATTATATCTATATAATTTCGTGCACTAATTTAGCTGATTGTAATTGAAGTAGAGAATGAATAACATATTTACCAATTGAAGAAGTGGTGTAGAAAATTCATAATTCAGAGGTCCCAAGTTCGAAAATCCCACTAAGGTGCATTTTTTAATACTAATTTGAAGTAATTAATTTCAGGTATAATTATTATAAATGTCTTAGGAATAAAATTTGTAACCCTTAAATGTGAATGTTTTTTTTTTCGAATATTAAATTAGTGTCAGCTCGGATTCAATCCATTTCAATCCATTCAATCCATTTTCATGGATTTAAAATACGCATTAAAAAAATTTTAATCCATTTTAATCCATTCTCGTTTACTAGGAATATACTAGATTCTTACACACATCTATTATAGCAGTCTTACTTGGTTAGATACAAGGTCAGATAGTATTGGCTATCAAAGGATTGGTCTTACCCTCGATAGTGAAAATGCGCATTACCAAGTTGGCCTCGATACTTTTTGCTCCTGCATGCCTGTGTCTTTTTGCCTCATACAAGAAAATTCATAGCGGAAGAACTCGATTCTTTTGGCGACATGCTTCCTACATTATTTGCAGAAACGAATAATTGAAGAGAGAGTTTGTAAATCCCTCCTAGTAAAATAAAAATTTTTTCACGAAATTATATATTCGTAGAAAAAAATTAACGAAAAAATACATCATAAAAGTATACAGTGCCCATCAAAAGTTCCGGGCCGGCTGAATATCTCGGAAAGTATGCATTTTTGAGAAAAATATTTTAGATAAAAATTGCAGGGTTTAAAAAGATCTATTTAATGATCTTATCAGTTTGATTTTGGGTGATGTCACCAAGGTCAAGTCAAGATCACATCGATTTTTTAAAATGGAACACCCAACTTTTGTTTTCAGAATCTAATGTAAAGCTGATGTCAAAAGCTTTCCAAAACGCTATAAGAAAATATTTTTTTATTAAGTACTTTTTGAATTATGTTTGAAAGTGACAGTACCGCCGGCATTAGTATTACCCAAGGTGTCCGACCGACGCTAAAACCTTTTAAATGTTGTTCAGGATCATGTCCTGGATATCATTTATTAAGAGGCCATTGGAGATTATTGCTCTTATTTCCATTTTTGCACTAAAATTCATTTTTACATAAAAATTAAAATAAGAGATACAACCTCCAATGATTTTGATCTTGACAAATAATATCCAGGACTATAATGCAAGTAGACATAATGTGTTCTTGCACATGTTTATGTACTGCAGCCAATCAAAGCTTTTGAAGTCTTTTTTGCCATTTTTCGGTGGATTTTGTTTCAATACGCTTGCTATGACAGTAAAACTCAGTTTCACACATAGTAAATAATCACTTATTTATAATAAAAATAATTACTTATTTATTACTTTTTTTACTATTATTTATTACTTTTCACTTAATATATTTTTTAATCTTTTCAAATCATATGACAATCGTGCGAATATATAGGATTGTAAAATGGCGGAAAATGAGGTCAGCGCGTTACTATGCGCGAACTTATCTTATAAGACAAGTTTGCGTATAGTAACGTACGTTATTATAATAACGAACACACTATGTCTTGCATCATGATTCTGAACAATCAAGAAATTTTAGCCATCGGTCAGACATCTTGGGTAAGCCCGGATCTACAATAGATTTTTAAGCCATAAGGAATGGACGAATCACAATCAATTATTTTCTCGCATTTAACTGCAATTGGTCAATTTCTTACGACTTATGGTTTAAAACTAATGCTAATACCGGCGGTACTGTACGAGGACAAATCAATAAGTATCCTGTTTGAAGATAGATGGCGTTGCTGATGCAAGTTGGCATTACCATCGTGTACTACCATCTTTCAAAGGCGATACAAAATTTGATTCAAACGATACAAAGAGTGATTCATGCTATAGTTTTGATTTGACAGCAATTCGTAGTGAGCGTGTTTGATATTTTTTAATACAATGGGAAAAGAGCAATATTGATATAGACGGCATCAATTTTGTTTTTATTTCTTCGCACGTTTTTCCATCTAAAAATAAAAAGTGAATCACAAATCGATATTCATATTGCTACCGATATTGCTCTTTTTCCATTGTATCGAAAACACAGACTTTTATATATACTACTAGACTGCTAACTCTTTAGAAAAAGCTTATGTGAAATGAACCTCGAAATTGTACAGTAGTTCTGCGCATGCGTCACGAATTAATTAATTGAAGAAATGAAGTATGGTTGTGTCTTGCGAGACATTCTGTATCAGCTGTACATACATACACATGCCAAATGTAACTCTCAATCGTAAAAAATAGCGTTTAAAAAATTATATTTTTTGTGGAAATTTAAGAAAAAAGATAAAGACAATTTAATATTAGTAGACATATATAAAAGATTGAATATTAGTAAACGTGCGAGGAATATTTCACTCTCGAATCATCGCACTGTTTTTGCTATTTGCGTTCGTTGATTTATGCTAATTTCGTGCTAACTTCATGTTGATTTCGATTCTTAAACGCATCGACTCGCTAAGACGTTATACTGTGATTCGAGAATGACAAGTTCCAAACAAATATCGTTGCTCAACTCTGGCTAACTCGGGTTGACTCGCTTCTTATTTGTACTGACTTCTACTAACTTCCTCGCACTGTTTTTGCTATTTGCGTTTGTTGATTCGCGCTGACTTCGTGCTGATTTCATGTTGACTTTTAGTGTTGGATCTTATCTAGATAAAATTATCTAGATGATCATCTAGATGAAATTTTTATGTTATCTTATATTTTTCTAGATAATAAAAATATTAATTATCTTTATCTACATTTTAGATGAAAAAAAGTGTCATCTATATCTAGAATGACATTTAGATAATTTAGTTTACATTTTACATTGTTGAAAATGTGCTGAATATTGAAATATTTGCTTTTATGTAGTTCATGTTTGCAGAAAAATTTTCAGCTTCGACGAGAAAGTGGGTGCATCCAGTAGTAGATAAATTTATTCGCGTTGTTCGCACTTTTTCTATTCGGCACCTTCGCTGTCTCTCTTTTCAAGGCCAAATATATATATATATCTATCTCATTTTAAAAAAATATTTGGAGATTTCATGCAACGCGAACACTTTTATAACTACTCACTTGCACTCAAATAATTTGAGAGTTGATTATGTATCTTGAAATGAGGAGAAAATTACAAAAGTGAGCAAATTCACTAAATATAGATCAATTAAATTATAACTATTCTAGTGAATTTGTTCACTTTTGCAATTTTTACCTTATTTACACAATCGACTTTCTGTTTTTTATTTCTGCACTAGACGTGCAGAGAGTTGTAGTAAATAGAACTCTCTTTCTCTCTTTCGCCAAATATCAAACGTAATATCTATTTCATTTTAAGTTCCAAAAGTGTACACTAGTTCAGCCACAGAAAAGGCAAAACGAATGGCAAAATCTTATATTTTTTATTAACTGTGAGTAATAATGAAATTAAATTAAAATTAATAAGTTATAGACTCTTTTAATTGATACGACAAACAATAAAAAAATTCATACAAAAGGCTATAGGAGTCAATCTCTGGCTGTTAAAAATTTCGAAATATACATTTAATTAATAATACCATATGATTTCGTACTTCAACTTCTGTTTGAGTCATCTTCACTGTTACAACCTTTAATATTATAGCACTTAATGTATTGCAGTCAATGTCTTCAAAGTTTTCTTTCCTTTTGTATGTCATCGTTGTGGATAAAAACTCAAGCTAAAATTTTAAAAAATTGTTGAAGAAAGTGAATAATATAGAGAACAACAGAAATAAAAATTGTGCTCACCTCGCGGAGTCAACAAATCATATACAAAGTAATAGTAAATCACACGAAAATTACAGAATGTCAGCGCAAATTAAAATTAAAAATATTTACTGCGATATATTATGCTGTAATATTAAGGTTGTAACGCTGAAGATGATTCAAATAGGAATCGAAATCATATGTTATTATTAATTAAATGTACATCTCGAAATTTTTAATAATTAGAAGTTGACTCCTATAGCCTTTTGTACGAATTTTTTTATTATTTGTTGTAACTGTAAGCATAAGTCTTAAAAATAAAAAAAATTATCTGGAAATTTCAGACGAATTTTCAGATAAATTTATCTAGATTATCTAAATAAATGTAATTGAATTATCTTTATCTTATCTAAGATAAATTTCCAAATTTTTATCTTATCTTTATCTAGCTAATTTTAAAATCATCTATGCACAACACTGCTGACTTCGTTTCTTAAACGCACCGACTCACTAAGCCTCGTACTGCGATTCAAGACTACAGACTTTTATATATACTACCAGATTGCTAACTTGTTTGAAAAAATGGCCCCCAATTTTGATGCAACATTATACGCATGCGCGAGAACGCTCCGCGTGACCGCGAGACGTATATCTGCACATGCGCACACATCAATCAGCATACTATTTTAACAGATTAATCTAATTTAATTAAAACAGTTAATTAAAACCACCAAATAATTATTTTTATAATCCAGCTATTATAAATTATTCTAATTTATAAAAAATTGAATAAGATCGCATTTTTTATACACGTTTATTAATATTCAATTGTCTTTCCAATATCTTTATCTTTTTACTTGAACTCTTTCTCTTCCAAAAGAAACAAAATTTTTCGTTATGAGATCACATCACTTTCTCTTCCAAAAGAAATAATATTTTTCGCTATGAGATCACACTATTTTCATAAGGTTATACGTTTAACATGTGAACAGTTGATGCAAAACAGCTATACTACATTTCTTTGGGTATATTCGTGACGCATGTGCAGAATTATCATACAATTTCAGGGTCCATTTCACATAAGCTTGTCTTAAGGAGTTAGCAGTCTAATAATATATATAGAAGTCTGTGCTCGAAACTGTCGAGAGTGAAATGTCCCTCATAGACGTGTATAAAAGATATAATTCTATTTAATTTCTTATAGAATTGTAAACAAATTAAAAAACTATTAAGAGCCCGCGCAATTATTGCGCAAAATTCAATTTATTATTTAGAAATTATATAATGCAAACGTTTTGTTCAACTTTTTTGGCCCTCCTGATAAGTACAATAAAATATAAATGGTTTTAATACTGTTAAATTAGGTTGACCTATCAAAATGTATGTATGCTGATGTGTGCGCATGTATGTCACGCGGTCACGCGGAGCAGTTTTCGACGCATGCGTATAATGCAATATCAAAATTGAGGATCACTTTTTCAAACAAGTTAGCAGTCTAGTAGTATATAGAAATCTGTGATCGAAAAACACCAAATATGCTCACTATAAATTACTCAAATAGTCGAATCAAAACTATCGTACCCAGCAAACGAGAATGGATTAAAATGGATTGAAATTTTTTTCTATCCAAATGAGAGTATTTTAAATAGCAAATACTTTTTTTGGATTTAATTGGATGCAATTGGATTCAAAACAGCATTTCCTATTCAAAATTTTGAATTGAACAATATTCACAATGCACAGACAAAGCTAAAATTATTTTTAGATTGAAAGGCATAGAGATATGTTCCATGCAATTCCTATAAATGAATAAAAATGCATTCAGGATTGAAAAGCATTTATTTTAACATTCGTGAATTAATATTTCTGAAAATCTGAATCCATTTCAATTCATTTCAATCCATTCTCGTTTGCTGGGCATAAATCTCTGAAATTTTATATCGCGTCGTTTGAAAGACGTACAGGATGATAATGCCAACTTGCATCAGCAGCGCCGCCTGTCTTCAAACACGGGTACTTATTGATTTACCCTCGTAACTTTCAAGCATCATAACTCAAAAAGTACTTAATAAAAGAATATTGTCTTATAGCATTTTGGAAAGCTCTCGACATTAGCTATTAAATTCTGGAAACAAAAGTAGGATTCTATTTAAAAAAATCGATATGATCTTGATCTGATCTTGGCGACCATTCAAGGTCAAACTGATAAGATCATTAAATAGATCTTTTTAAACTCTATAATCTTTGTCTAAAACATTTTTCTCAAAACTGCATACTTTCTGAGATATTCAGCCAATCTGGAATTTTTGGCGAGCACTGTATATATGTAGAGATATCCAAATTAAAAATCTCTTACAATTAATATAAATTTTTATACAAAATTTTTAATAAATTTAATAAAATTTCGTACCAACGCTACTTGTCATTTTCTTCTCTTTCCACATCGTTAAATGCACAAAAGAACTTCATTTCTGTTTCCTATGAAATTATGACACGTGACAGGAAATTGTCAACAAAAAAATTTATAATAAATGGAGTATGCAATAATCCATGCTTTCGAGTAATTTTCTTGATCTCTCTGAAAGACATTATGCACGTGATTAATAATATAAAAGTTCACCCACTAAATCACAATTAAAAATTAGTTATCGATGCATTTAATGGTTGAAAATATAATGTTTGTGGCGATAAGGTTTATGTTTACGCATTAAAATTATGATACACTTGCAATTACTAGTTTATTCAATATTTCTTTAATCTCGATCTTATTGTATTATAATTACCTACTTAAATTTTTCTTCAAAATCTGATTAATGATATTGTATGGAATTAAAATTATAGAAATCGCTCGTATTATGCAAAAGCAAAAATGTAAAGCATTAGGTCAATGATCGAGCAAATTAAGATGTATTAATTAACTAATTAAGATATTTATATAAATTATTGTATATAAATGAATGTTTCGTGACCACGAGTCACTTCTTTAGTATAAATAGTCAAATCGCTAATTTAATATCGGTTTTGACATAACGCAAAAGTCGCTAATGTAATATTGTTGACGCAAAAGATGTTATGCTGGTTTTGAACTCCTTATATATAAAATAATTGAGAACATTGTACATACTGATTGATAGTTGAAAATTAGGTGTCAAATCCTTGATTATAATTGTCATTATAATCAAGGATTTGACACCTAATTTTCTCCTAATTTTAATTAACTGTTAATTGTTTCAATTGATTGGTCATCAATATTTCATTGTTGAGCGAAAATCCGGTGACAATCAAAGTCAGTAATGTAAAAGTTGTAATGTCAATCATCGATAATTTGTTGAGCGAAAGTCAGATGACAATCAGAGTCAATGATGTAAAAGTTACTGGTTAGTAGTCTAATAGTTATTAAAAAGAAAGAAAAATGTGATGTATGGAATTAATTTTTATTCGTGGTCGCGCGACGATTCGTCAAACTATAGGTAGCTAATATGTATTGATAGTTCCTGATAACATTATCAACATATCTTTCTATAAACTGCAAATATCCGTACAAATGCAATATGTCTCTACTCTAAGATTTCAGAGAGGCACATATTCATTATTCTAATTTGACAATTTTCATTTCTTCTCGAATTATTAAAGATATATTTTTAGAAAATATTAAACAATTCCATGTATAATGCGATAAATTAAGAGTCCTGTCCTACAGGCCAATTTCTATTCGATTTCTCTTCTTACGCACTCGCGACAAGTAGAGGATAGCATCATAATGAAAAATAAAAAACATCTTGCGTAAATATTTTTGTCCTCGGAATTTTGTCGTTCTTTCGTCCTTGGAAGTCGCAAATCTTGTTCCTCGTTCGATTTCGGATCGAAGAAAAAAAAAAGAATCATGAAATCACGTTTTGCAATAAAGCGGACTATATAGTATATTTTAAGTTATGCAAATTTAAACAATAGCATTTTGCTAATGTGGCCCTTTATGGGTATTGATTAGTCACGATCTCTTTTTTAAGATTTTTATATCAAAATAATTATTTGATAATTGATCATAGCTCTATTGTTAATTTATAATTTGTATTATGTATACTATTTTTAGTGCTGAGATATTTACTGAGCAGCTTATATGCAGAAGTTATATGAATGTATATACAAATATTTTTAAATGTTCTACGTTTTTGTTAATTTGGTAACCAAATACTGTTTTTTAAACAAAACTAATATTTTAAGTCTATTTTTATAGAAGACCACATTACCACCCATTTTTTTCTTTGAGTCATTATGCAATGTCGCCACATTTTAATTAATAGTATCCTAAATAATAAATATTTCGTAACCGTATAACAGTGTAAATTTATCGAGCTCTCTATATTAAAAATAATATTAACAATAAAACAAGTATTGTATTTGTCATGTAAAGAATAATAAAGAATAATAAAGAAGAATTGTAATACACATGTTAATAATAACGTATTAGCTCTTAGTTGTCTTGTTTTATTGTTAATACGAGTATTATTTCGTAACTATGAGTTCGGAATCGATTCAACAACATTTTAACGAATACAATTGTCAAATTTTAAACTTAAATATTCCCATATAGCACAGAATGTGCAGTAGTATCGCTGCAATATTGCTGCAATGTTGCAGCATTGTTGCTGCAACTTTTGTGCTGTAGGAGTTGATTATTAACAAAGTTATTGTGTAAAATGTAACTTTGTCATAACGCCACCTTCTCCTCTAACAAATTACTCACTCTGATTGCTTCTCCGACGCCTAATGCTTCCTAAGTCTCCTTTTTCCTCTGTGTTATTCCGTTATGGATTATTCACATATTTACTCTCGAAAGCATAATTAATTACGCGCAAACTAATTTTCAGAACGTGACGATCGCGCGACACTTTGTCCGGCACTCCCGACATTAGTCACAACTCGTACTTTATGGAAGAGACGAAAGAATAACGCATTAGCGAAACTGCGACTCGCGATATCTTACAACATGGCGTAAAGCCTATTTTACAATGTGCTTTTTGTTTCCTGTTTCTTGCTTTTTATTATTTTTTACATCTTGTCTTTTTGCTGCTTATCTTTTTTGTTTTATGTCATCCGAGATAAAAGTTAACGAACTTCGAAAGAAACAAGAAATATGTAGCAAGAAATACAATTGTCGATAAAACGGAGAAAAAAGCAAAAGGTAAAAAGTAAGAAACAGGAAACAGTACATTGTAGAATAGACTTAATGGATAAATCGCAATCGCAATCAAGTTCATGTACTATCGCTGCAGCAACGTTTATCCGCTCTGTGCTTCATCGTGTACTTGCGCGAACCTTTCGCTCTTTGAATACAAATTTACATACGTTCACAATATATTTCAATTTTGTAAAATTCATGTTTTATTTACAAACGAGCGATGTATATCATGGTTTCCCATTATCCAAAATATATCAGATTCATGTGTTATTCTTATTCCCTCGATTTAAATACAATTGCGTACAATTTCAAATCAACGAAATATCATTTATCCGCATATTTATAGGTGGATGATTTATAAAATTTATAATTTCTCCTGTTTGAAATTTTATCTCAAGTAATTAAATTGTGGAAATACGAGCATTAATAAATAGCCGTTGCCTCGAAACATTTACGAGACACTAAGTGCAGTAATTAATTAATTGCGCGCGAAGAATTACTAATCGTACATGGATCAGAATATTCGCAGAGGGAGGGTTTCTTCTAGTACATGTCGCGTTTTGAAAAATAATAACATTACGACGCACAAAGCGACCGTTGCTTACCGATTCGAGTTTCACTTGAATGATAACACGCGTTTCACTTAACGCTCACAACGCTCATGGAATCATTTCATCCTTGTCGTTTATCAAATCTTAAACACGGACAAACGATGCTCGTTTGTCCGAGTGTTGTGAACGTTAAGTGGAAAC
>NW_017304417.1:1476279-1477002 GCF_001594115.1 Trachymyrmex septentrionalis | reverse complement strand
TTATATATATTATGCGACGACTCTTTTTCGCCATTTATTTTGTTTATTAAGTGGAAACCTTCATGTAAACAAAACAGCGCGTACGTTATAAAATCGAACGCCATGTAAAGCGCCTATTCTACAATTGCGTAAGTGTAATTGTAAATACATTGAGAAAAAAATTTATTTATAAGAAATATATTTATTTCATTGAAATACTGCACGAAATATTTAATTAAATAAACTGCACAAAAAATATTTATTTAAATATGGAAATAAAATTTTATTCCTAACAAATAAATTATCTCTTTTATTTTATTCATAATTAATATTTCACAAAAATGTATATTTTGTCATTATAATTAAATTTTTGTATGTAAATATTAATTTCAGAAATTATTATTGCGTGCCAATATGGTTTTCGGACTTTCAACGCAATCAATCTGAAATAATAATAATCCTCCCAAATTTCCTAAATTTCCCAAATAAGTTTATTACAGTTTTCTAGGATTAAATTTGGAAAATTTGGAGGGATTATTATTACTACCATATCGGCACGCAATTATAATTTCTGAAATTAATTCATTTGAATAAATATATAGAATAATTCAATATCTTAACATTCAGACCGTAGTGGAGCTTCGTATTTTAAAGTAATGTTATGTTTCTAACATAAACGGTCTTATCTCGAATTTTATTGTTTATATATGCGCGCCTAGAATGCGTAACTCTCTATATATATCG
>NW_017304417.1:1475973-1476179 GCF_001594115.1 Trachymyrmex septentrionalis | reverse complement strand
TTTCTAACATAAACGGTCTTATCTCCAATTTTATTGTTTATATATGCGCGCCTAGAATGCGTAACTCTATATATATATATCGGTTATTGCGAAGAATATTGCTAAGGTCTCGGTGGTCTAAAGACTTAGAACGCTCGCATAGAATGCAAGAGATTCAGGTTTGACTCCCAGCCGAGGCAATATTTTTCGCAATAAATTTATTACAC
>NW_017304417.1:1474421-1475873 GCF_001594115.1 Trachymyrmex septentrionalis | reverse complement strand
GGTTATTGCGAAGAATATTGCTAAGGTCTCGGTGGTCTAAAGACTTAGGACGCTCGCATAGAATGCAAGAGATTCAGGTTCGACTCCCAGCCGAGGCAATATTTTTCGCAATAAATTTATTACAGTTTTCTAGGATTAAATTTGGGAAATTTGAAAAATTTGAGGCGATTATTATATTATTTCAGATTGATTGCGTTGAAAATCCGGCAACCATATATCGGCACGCAATTATAATTTCTGAAATTAATTCATTTGAATAAATATATAAAATAGTTCAATATCTTAACATTCAGACCGTAGTGGCGCTTCGTATTTTAAAGTAATGTTTCTAAGATAAACTCTAAAATCTTATCTCCAATCTTATTGTTTATACACGCGCGCCTAAATGTAACAATATGTATAAATAGTATTCATAGTTCTAGCGAATTTATAAAAAGCCTAAACACCCCATTAGAATAATAAAGGATTAACATGTAATGTTAATAATATACACAATATTAAAATAAAATTTGACAGAAACTTATTTCCTTAGATGATATGTATAAATTTTAAACATTATTTTTAATTTTTTGATAATAATTAAAAACTTTTTATTCTTTGGTTCGTGTCGCTATCAATATTGCTCTAACGGCTTTCTTTATTTTCTTATGATTTCTCTGCCATTCTCTGCTATCAGCAACATCTCATTTATGACGTTATCCAACAATTTCGCAAGGATTCTTTTTCTCCTACGTTTTCTTCACGTTTCTTCGGTCGTCGAGAATAAGGCGACATGTGAACATGTACATATAGTCACGTACATATAGTCACGACTTCGATAATCCGAGAATGCCTGTGTATATAAGTACAGAAAAATGATGTGGCGCGACAGAACGTTAGCTAGGTGCAATATTGCCGATCGCCGATGCACGCGAAATAAAACGATATCTGCTTGTGTATGACGTGATCTAACCGGATCTGCTTTACGTACTTACGCGGAGAAAAGAGCGGCTCCACTTTTCCATCTAGTTTGTCTACCAACCGGAGATCTAAAATACCTCCGACGAAAATGGCCAGGAAAGTCTATCACGTCATATTGATTATTTCATTGATTATTTCATTGACCAGGTAAGTTCCTCTAGATAGTCAATTATTTCTTTCCAGCTATTCAACAAAAAGGCGGTATATCACATTTATTATTAGCACTGCAAATCTATACTTTACGTTATGTGGACTACAAAGGAGGGTATCAATTTTCGAGGATTTCGTGAGATCACTCGGAAATCATTTTATTTCTTATGTATTTTTCTTTATAGAAACCGAAAATGATCATTATAATAACGCTAAATTGAAGAAAAAATTTATATAAAGTGAATAAAATCCTTATTCGCATTGTTATAAAATCACTGTCAGTTATGCCTCAATGATTTAGAAATTAATTCCAAATTAATAATTAAATATACATATTATATA
>NW_017304417.1:1463177-1474321 GCF_001594115.1 Trachymyrmex septentrionalis | reverse complement strand
TGTTACAAATACGTTCACGATCTGTCAATGTGCAATTAAATATTTACGTATTTATGTGCATTCATATATATATATGTAAATATGTATATATGTATAATAAATATATTTACAGGGTAAGTCATTTTAATCGAACCAGGCAAATATCTCGACAAATACCTATGGAAAATACGGAAAAATGTTTCAGACAAAAGTTGTATGGTTTAGAAGGAAACACAAAATGGTACCGTTGATTTGACTTTGGATAGTCGTTTGAAAGACACGTGAAGGTCACCAATTTTTTAAATGGAAATCCCCATTTTTCATTGCATATTCTTTTAATTTACCTCTGATTACATTACTAATGTCCTAAGGCATATCGTCATTTATCATTTTTTAAATGTTTTCGTTGCCAATTATCAATATTACAGTCGATATAAATTGAAACTAAAAATACAAAATAATTCGTTAAAAGGATTAGTGGAATGCAATAATTGATGTTTTATTGTATTTTCAAGTTTTCATATTTTTCATAAAATTATTAATTTTTTTGTAACAAATGTGCTAATAAAAAATATAATCTAATTAACATTTTATGGTGTAATATTATTCGCATTTTATCCAACTTAGAATTAATTTCTAAATGAGGCATAACTGACAGTGATTTTATAACAATGCGAATAAGAATTTCATTCACTTTATATCAATGTAATAATTTTTTCTTTAGTCTGGCGTTATTATAATAATCATTTTCAGTTTCTACGAAAAAAAATACATAAAAAACATAGAAATAATATGCTCCCCGTGTAGTCGGGAAATCACGTAAAATTGGTACCTTCCTTTTCAATACTAAAGATGAATTTCATAACACAGCCGAAGATACCGATTGTCACCGACGAGATACTATTAAAGATGATCGGTGCTTATGAAAATTCGCGTGCCTATTAAAATGTAAGTGATTAAGGCCCAGTTGCACCAACGTTTGACTTTAAACAAGGCTTAAAACTCTTTCTGTTTCTGTCTCTTTTTCGCTTTAAAACGAGACAGAGAGACTTTTAAAATCTTCGCTTAAAGTCAAAGTAACATTGATGCAATCAAGCCTAAAAGTAGGAGACTAGTAATACGGTACTAATTTCATTGATTTATTAGTTTCATAAACATGTACATATATGTTTAAAACTTAATAATACTCAATTTTTATTTAAAACTGTGATTTTAATATTATCATCCGAGGTTGATTATCAATAGAGATGATAATTGCAGAGACAAAATTGTAAAGAAAAAGGGGCTACGAACCAAAAATTATTCTATAAAATAAATCATCGAAATATAGAAATTGAACAAAAATAAAAGAAACAAATATATGGTAAAGTTTAAAATTTAATCTAATATGCTAGCAGTAAACAAACGTTTCGATCACGCTCGGATTATTTTCAATGGCCTATTTTCCATCGAGGGTTTAATCTTCGGATCAGAATGTATAAAAACCAACCAACTACAGTCGCATTCCTCTGTCGTTCGACTGTAATAGGGAAATATTTAACTGTAGTAGGAAACTAGACCAATGTTAAAATCATACATATTTATTACTATCGGTAAAAACAAAACATAATAAATTTTCTATTTTGCTTTCTAAAACAGACGTTGGTAACATTGTAACACACGAAAAACAAATATCATAATGTTCACAATTATAATGTATATCGGAAAAAGAACATACGCATAATAATATCTACTTGCAGTCAGTCATTGAAATGATAATACTATCAATAGTAATAAAATGATAAGTTTAAATGTCCTTAGATTTGAAGTAAAAAACAGAGAACGCATGAAATAAATTCGGTCCTGTAGATAAGATGTAATATAACTGAATTATGTCAGCGCACGATTATTGTTACAATAAAAAAAATACATCAAAAATTGTAGCGATTGTAATGTTTCAGATACAGACAGTCAGTTAAAAATAGAGACAATGTGAAAAGAAATAAAACGATGCAATGTCTCCTCGGTGTTATGAGACATAATGAAATCACAAACTTCGGGCCCACTGAGTCTCATTAATAGTCACGAAATTTGCCAGAGTCGATTTTTAATAGTATCTCGTCGGTACAATTGCGCAATCGAGACTGATGTTTGTCTCGAGATCTCGTAAATTAAGCAGAATCCAGACTGATCAAACAAGCGCGAGTAAATATGAACGAACAATTTAGATCGCGATACACACATCGTACATTAAAATAAATTGTTCGTATATTTGCTTGGTCTGGATTCAGTTTTAAACCATAATTATGAATCGACAAACTGTTTCCTGAATGCGCCAAGTGTTTAGTGTGCGCAAATCAAAAGAGGTAGAATTTAATTATCGTTATATATGTTACGTCTTTATTCATGGCCAGAACGATTATCGCGTTACACAAATATAACTACGCGAACTGTAGTTTGTTACAATTGCGATTACATATCTAGACAAATAAACAAACAGTATAATTTATCATTGATTCCCAATCCACAGTTCCTGATACAATTTTTTTATTTTATAGTGTTCATCTGGAGACGGCTGCCCTTAATTTGGTGCCCAACCTACTTGTAAGATATCCTGCAGATTCTAAGATATTCTCCCCTGTCTGGAAAGATCTGGCGAAGAAGATAACGGATATTTTGGAGGAATGGACAAAATTCTTGTGGAATTTACAAAAGATTCTTCAAGAATGTAAAATAGAAGAGAATCTTAAAAAGGTAATTAATCATAGAATATTTTACAATATCTACTAATGTTTATTTGATTTAAGAATCTGCATAAATATGTAATAAAAACTAAACAGTCATACACTTAATAGCATAATTCAATTTTTATTTAATTTAAATGAATAATCGAAAAATTCAAAAAATTGTTAAAAATAAAATAAATCTTTGCATTACTTGTATGTAATGAAAGAATGAAGTTATCGGATTAGACGCAGCTTCTAATAGAGAATACAGAATTCATCGAATAATTCGATGAATGTAGAGGTACGAGGATGATAAGTGAGCTATGGAAGTGAAAGATTAAGGGGTTCAGAGGCTGAAAGCCTTGTTGGTTAAGATATAATAATGCATGAAGGAAAGAAAAAATCATTATAGAGCGGAAATGATTAACTTACTTTTCCTAATGAAGCCCTTGCCTAGGATAATTGTTGCGCCATTCTCGGGCCTTGCAGTTCATCTCAAAGAGATGATGTACAGGTAGGAATCGTTGGACTTTTGATTGTAGATGGTGCTATCGGAACTGTCACTATTACTGATTCTAATAACGCTAACAAAACTAATGAAACTAATAATTCTCCGCTCGCGAGATCGCGGTTTATATAGGACTATCTTTGAAGATGATTCCTTAATGGGATATGTCTGGTTGGGAAATCGAGGAATCAGATTCGTAGAATTTTTTCTTCCCTTCGATATGATAACAATTTTAACTGGTCATTGGAAAGTTGCCCTTAAGTTAGCTCCGCCCGCGTAGATTCTGGTTTGCTTCTATTCTTATTAATGAGTTTCGATACAGGATGAAAATATGTGAATTGTGAATTACTGATTTCTTTTGTTATCATCATTATAAATGGGAAAAACCTTTTAAATGTTTTATCAAACTGCTCTCGCGTTGAGTGATAAGCAAATATCCTTGGATTTAGTTAATTTTGCTCTTTGAAAAATAAAAAGTATAAGTCGCAGTTTGTAATGATTTTTTTCAATATCGAAAGATATCATTATTAAATTTATGACACTGTCTTAAGCCTACATTATTATCATTGGACCCGCGTGATATCGATGTAAGATGATTAAACATTTCATTTTCTCTCGGATGTCATGTCCGCGCTATCACCCTTATTATCGTGAGGAATCGTTTTGCGATCTGGCTTAGCACCAACGTGGTTTGATAATGATTATTTGACTATTTCCTTTTTCCACGACGCTCGAAATAAGATTTAACATTCGATTTCCAATGCGTTAAAACTATATAAATTTTATTATCGCCAGTCTCTCGATTTTAAATAAACATTTAATAGTTTTTCGGCTGGAAACTTTTCTTGGATTCATGTTATCGGTTGTATTTGTTCGTGTCATACTTTATTTATCGAACGTTTGCGAAATGAAAAATTCGTGCTGTCCACTGGACGTAACATATTATTAAAATTGAAATCAATAAAAAATTCAATTAATCTGCGTCTGATGACTCATGATATTTTATTGATTTAGTGTTCCTTAGACCAGATCTAATCGGTCGATCGCCAGTACTACAACCAGGTTGTGGCAAGTCTTCTTTCTTTGATGAATTAGCTAGCTTACTTGGCTTTTTAGTGTTTCTTGCTCTCGTTTGCGTTTTTTTTTTTTTTTAATTAATACATTTGTTTCGTTACTTCCATTGTTAATGCATTGTTTCATTTATAGCAATAGTTTACATGGAAGCGCTTTTGGAAATGGATAAATGGATTAGAGTGTTTCGTCCAAATTTACTTTTATCTCACTATGTTCAATTGGCCGATCAGTTACTGAATTGGGCAGGAAGTCAATTACTTGAAAAACGTCAGAATCCAATGGTCAAATACTTGTTGCTATTTACTGTAAATCCGATTTGAATACCCAAAGAGAGGTTCGATTTGGATACAGGTCCTTTCGAACTTTTGCAACAAATTTTACAATAAATCGCAAGTGATCACAAAACACTTAATATTTTTGAATTCTACACATTCTTTAATTATCTTAAATCAATTATCTTTCAAATTTTTAACATCTTTTAAATAATGATTTAAATAAGGATTCTCTATTTTTTTTTTAAATTTTCGCCCGATAGCTGAAAATATATATTTACATCTATTCTATGAACGTTATGACAAAGAACTGCTATTACATGTTCGGTGTCTTATGAGGACTTTACATTATAAATAGCACGCAAATCTGCTTAATCATATTCATTTATCATTATCATCTCGCACGGAATGCAAGAGATCCGGGTTCGACTCCCGGCCGAGGCAATATTTTTCGCAATAAGTTTATTACAGTTTTTTAGTATTAAATTTGGGAAATTTGGGAAATTTGGAGGGATTATTATTTCAGATTGATTGCGTTGAAAGTCCGACAACCATATCGGCACGTAATTATCATATTAATTTAAATTAAAAAGATCCTATTTAGAACACGGTCCGATTTAGAACATTCTTCCTTATGCATACACCGAAGTGCATTATAAAATTAAATAAATAAATTTTTTATTTTATATTTATACTTTCTTTACTATTGATATTTTTTAATCTTAATTTAACATTAATTAATATAATTTTATCCAATATTTTTTTCAAGCATCAGGAAGTCGATAGTGTATCTCAAAACTTAGTGTAAATGATAAAAGTATGCCCTCACTTGATTGGGTAGATTTCATCATAGTAAAAATACGACATTTCTCACGTGACATTGCTCGACAAGAAATTCTATATCGAATTGTATCAAATGGTGTTAAAGTGTGTCGAGATTGGTCGAATTAGTGGAAATTTGTCAAAATCCGTTCTACTTAAAGACATAGATTATTGGTTTCTAGTAATGGATATTATTTTTATGCTTTGTATAAAGGAAAATAATAACAAAAATAATAAAATTCGCAAAACATTTGAATTTAATAAGAAGATGATTACGAGATACTCAAGATCTATTTGAAATCTCAGACAATACATTTAAAAAATTATATAGATTAGTGTATAAATATATTAAGTATATAAATATGTAAATTATTTAAATAACTAGGATGATGAAATGACATATACGGTCAAAGCAAATTTTCATGTCTTATAATTTTTTGCGTCAATTTTAAAATTTCCAGTTCAAACAAAAATTATGAAATTGTAAGATTATAGAAATCACTTAAAAATGTTATTGGACTAAGATTCGCTTGACCGTATAGGTTAATTTTATTATGTTAATTATTTGAAATAATACGGTTCATAAATATTCTAATGTTGAAATAAATTATATTCTGTTATAAATTATACATATACACGTGTGTCACAACAAAAGTATATCGCTTTGATGATGTATCACTTGCATTTCGCACTTACATCTGTAATTTTCTCGTGAGCATAGGGATATCATATTTTCACTATGCTGATAGCCAATCGCGCGTACTTTTTCACGTGAGATGAAAGTGCGAGAAGTGAGAATATTCGATGATAATACGCAATCGACTTCCTGAATTTAATATTTGCGATTCGAATGCAATTATTTTCTCTCATTTCACGTTCGGAAAATCTCAAAGCATCGATATCTAAATATAATATTGTTACGTTTGCCGTGCGTAATTCGCTTCGCAACCGAATCGTCAGCACGGGCGAACGCACTCCCGAATCGCGGGAATAAAAGACATATTGATTAAGAAAAGGAACATGACACTTTTTCCGGCCGGACACCGGGCACCTGCGTTTACGGCGTCGTCATGCCACGTGGACGCGCGTCAGGAAGGATGAACGAACGAGTCGTCGAAAATCACGGGACAGCTATGCGTGTTTCAATGCTCAGTCAAAGTCGGCACTTTCAAAAATATAACTTGTAGCACCCGAGCCGAGACGCGTCCGCCGCGGACGAGTGGTTCCTCAGAATTCTGTCGTATCTCTGATAGCACAGCCTGCCAAGACTGTTGTTCCCGATGTTTGCTTTGACTCTGGCGTAAAGCTCATGGCACAAGAAAATAAGGCCGTAACACGTAAGCAGTAAGCAAATTGGCTAATCACAGTAGAAATGGTAATGCCAGTAGCGAATCCAATGTTAAACCCATGGCAGATATGAAAACGTTAGGCCGTAAGACGTAATCAGTAAGCGAATTGCCCAATCATGATAAAGACCGTAAGGCCAGTAGCGAATCTTACGATTTCCTTACTGGTTACATCTTACGATCTTACGTTTTTCTATGTGTTCCCGGCTTTACAATTTCCCTACTAATTACGTCTTACGGCCTTACGTTTTTCTATGTGCTCCTGGCTTAACTGGGCGAGCTGCCGTTTCGGATATTCAATTTGGCCGACATTTCTCCCGTCCTTTCAGGATCTATCATCTGACTGAGCTCTTTTCTTCGTCACGATAGGCGAACAAAGCATTCCCGTCGTCCAGTTTTTCTGGATCGAACGAACCCCCAAAATGTTACGCTCGTCATACGTAATTCGCTTCATGCAACTGAATCGCAAACCGGGCGAACGTGCACTTGAGAATCGCGAGAATAAAAGACAAGTTGGCGCTCAGCGACACGCTCTTCATGTCTTCTCAACTCGATTCACTCGGAGACAGTACGATATGGGTGTCGGCACAATGCGGACATAACAATATATAAAAACACAATTTCTTAAATTTCCCCTCACTCACGCGGAAGAGAGAAGTCTCGATATGTTTGCATAATAGTTCGCGCTTAGCGATATTCTTTATCGTTATAAAAGATAGAAAAATGGAGATTCCAAAATATATCGCATCTCGTGTGCCGCATAGTCGACGTTCCTTCCATTATCGACCGTGATACAGAGCATACTTAACATTCTCTATTAAGTCTCAAGAAGACCGATATTCTTTTTCTATTCATTCGACCCGATTCGTTAATTCGTTACTGATAATTTAATTTCGCGCAACGTTTATCTATGCAATTAGCACGTAGCTTTGAATGTATCAAATGAAATAGCGTTATCAGCGATTAATATGGATAAAAATTTAATCGCCATAATACCCGCTTGAAATTGACCGGTACGACAATTGATGACATTGACAATTTAAAAGAAATTAATCCGATATTATACAGGGTGTAGTAAAGCTGCACTGCTGGCTCAAGCAAAATTCTACTGTAATATCACACTGCTGATAATTAAATAAATTACAATTTGTTTAAAATAGTTTCTCTTTTCACCAAATAAAATATCAAATTTCTTCCAACAATTACATATTGATTGATGATTGGTCATGCACATTGTATAATCAAAAGCGTAAAGCAAAGAGAAGATAAAAGTACACAACGAAAATTTTTTTTACAGATAGACATGGACGTTTAATAACAAATGGACAAGTAACAACTGGCTGCAACATCATAAATGTCAAATCTGTAAATGTTATATCAGAGATAGTCAATTCTGGTTATAAAAACGGAGAACCATCATTCGTGACTATTGTTAAAGAACGAATTGATGAGAATTATTTTTATCACGACAAGACTATTTACTATCCAAAAACTAATGCTACCAAGAGAATTCACTGGAGATTGGATTTCACAAATTCAAATGCTAAACCTGAATTCTTCCTGAATGAGCAATAAAATAATACGTTTTTATTTTTATATTCTATATTATGATATACAATTTGTTTTGCTTGACATATTATTGTACAAATTTTTCTATTAAATGGTTTTGGTTGGATTTTAATATATAGGGGTTGCTGATTACAAATTTTAAGACAAAATTTAAAAAATCAAAATAATATATTTCATATAGCAAATAAATTGAAAAGAATTAACTATGACTTATTCGTAAAATTTTATTCGTAAAAATATTAAAAAATTGTTAAGAATATTAAGAATATTATAAGGGAATTTTAAAGCGAAGCTCGAACTCTGACGAAGTCACCAGAGGTCGCGCCGCGCGCCATATCGACATGTTCGTAGTCTTTTTGAGAAATTAGCCTTTTCACGAAAAGACTAGCCTTTATGCAAAACGGTACTTTTTTGCATCAAATCAACGATCGTTCCTCAATTAGACTGACGCACTTTAGCCTTTTCGAAAAGACTAACTCACATCGTTGCTTTTAAAAGTATGAAATAAACAAACAAAATAAAAATTAAATCTTAGATATTAAATAAAAACGTTTTAAAGGCAAAACAAATTTTGAAATTAAAAACTTAAAAAGAAATTCAAATAATCAAACACATTAGTAAATGCTAATATTAATAAATATTAAAATAAGTTTAAAAAAATAATAATAAATCTAGAAAAAAAAATACAGTAGCTCCTTAAATGGAACAGAGATTATTTATTTTAATGTTTTCCAAATTTATTATTTCTTTTTAATTTTAGTTTTATAATTAATACTTATTAATGTGTTGATCATATTGATTTTTTATGATTAATGTTATTTGAATCTTTGAAGCTTTTAATTTAAAAAATTGTTTTACTTTTAAAATGTTTTTATTTAATAGGGTAAAGTGCGCAGTAATTGACCATTTAAGAAATTTAATACTTACTGTAATCACTATTAAAATTATTTGAAATTTGAATTTGATGCAAAGCTGACGTAAAGTTTAAAAAATATGTCAAATACAAAAAACTTTAAATAAGACCATGTTTTTCTTTTTGTCCAACAGTAAAAACTTTTTTCAGAAAATGATACCTATTGATCACAAGTATTAGAAATCTACATAATATATTGCTTATTATATAATTGCAATAATGTTTATTAAATTTAACTATTAATTATGTTAATTTGCGTTAATATTTGCATTTTATTTGACATGTTTATATTCACATGTCACTTATTTTTATTTGTCATATGATTGTATTTTCTATTTTGATTTCTATTGTAATATTACCGTAAATATAATTAATTTATGCATTCAAGATAAATTACTTTATTAATTTCCCTTTTTATGATTCATCATTGATTTTATGTGTGCGTGCGTGCGTGTGTGTGTATTTATTTATACATATAATTTCTTTGTTTAATTTTATCCAGATTAATTTCTTCGAAACATCAACATATGAAAACGAAGAAAAGGGAAGACGTAAAATGAAGGTAAAGAGAAAACGTAATTGTATATTAATTTATTACTTTGTATTATTATGCAATTCTGTCGTCACTGTGATGTTTTGGATTTAAATTGACAAAATTGTATATATACTATAATAAAGTATACTTAGAGTAATTGTCTCTATTAATGTGCCTTTTAGCAAATTTGTTTATTACTGAATTAATTATTATCTAAATATTATAGCTTTAATTTTATTTGCTTGCAATCAATATCGGTTTTTCAATTACTTCTTTTTCTTATAATATTTCTTTAATCTAAAAAATGTTAATATTTTATAGTGCTTTTGACAAAAATAGAAAACATGTTTTTGTCCCTATTAGTGAGTCCTCTAAGCGGCGATGGCCCTATTAATGTGCCCCCAATTAGTATTCCTATCAACATTTGACTCATTTTAACATATAGTTACTAAAATAGATAATAAATTTAAACTAATTGTTTATGTTAATACATAAATCATTATTTCAATTATATTTATTTCAAAGTACACTTATAACACAACGTTCAGCTCTAATACAGGGCACATTAATAGAGACAAGCTTAAAATCTTGCGGTACGTATTACTAGATTTACATAAATTCCTCATATCTTTCAAAAAATATTTAAAATACTTTAATACTCAAAAAATAAAATGTGTATGCATTAATAATTTAACTTAACAAAAAAAATATTTTTTTTTATTTATTTGTGCTAAACAAAATAAACAAAATAAATGGCGAAAAAGAGTCGTCGCATAATATATATAATTAAAGATAACAGTCAAAGATACATAAAATAAAATAAAAAGTACAACGGCGTATATTAAAATATAAAACAAACAAGTTTCGGCTGCTGGATTGAGCCCTCCTCAGATGTAAAAAGAATATAATATAAAAGATTTATATAACTGTCAGCTCTCGGGATGGCCTGATTTTCAGGTAGATTCTTAAACTTCCACTCTAATCATCCATTGACGCAGAAGAAAGGAACCATCTTTTCATTAGTCGACAGAGCCTTTTTATTATCCGACGTTAAGTTTCACACAAAAAATTTGACCTCCATCATTGACATTTTACTTCTGAATGACTATCCACTAGATTTTATCTTTGACTCCATCAATCATAGGATCAAAAATTTGATTAGAAATAGACACAGGTTACACGATACCGAGACTGACATTGACTTAACTAATAAACCTGCTTCTTGGCTTACGGTACCTTTCATTCCGCTTCATACAGAGAAACTTAGATCTTTGAATAAAAGCAAAAGTGATATCAGGGTGGCCTTCCGCAGCCCCAACAAAATGGGCAAATATATAAGAGTCCAGAAGGATTCTTGTCCCAGCACTTCGAAAAGCAACGTTGTTTATAAAATTCTGTGTAATGATTGTGACGCTTCTTAC
>NW_017304417.1:1454405-1462876 GCF_001594115.1 Trachymyrmex septentrionalis | reverse complement strand
GTCTTTTATGAGTTCCCTTCCTTTTCCGTTTTTCAGTCAGCACTTGACTATGTCTCTTAACATCGGTTTGATTGCCCTATCGCACATACAACATTAAGCTACGTCGAGATCCATCACATTTGCTGATTTCCGCGCGTTAAAAATGTTGCGTCACTGAATGTTATCGATTTATTATTATCTTTCTCTGTTGTATTCTTTTATGTTCTTTTTATATCTTTTATATTATATTCTTTTTACATCTGAGGAGGGCTCAATCCAGCAGCCGAAACTTGTTTGTTTTATATTTTAATATACGCCGTTGTACTTTTTATTTTATTTTATGTATCTTTGACTGTTATCTTTAATTATATATATTATGCGACGACTCTTTTTCGCCATTTATTTTGTTTATTTTGTTTATACATAAAGAGTCTTTATACCGTTGTTATTTTATTTGTGCTAGTTTTCTGTATGACTTATTGAAATACAAAAGCATACTAATAGACAGGCACAGTAATTGGGACAGTTACCTTATATACCTAACAAACAATTAAATACTCTTAAAAAGGTAATTAATACTCTTGAAATCTTATTTTTAAACTCATGCATTTTCATACGATTTATTTTTAAACAAATTTCACATTATTCTATTTGTATTTACCTCTGGTGTCATCCTTCTTTAATTTATTCATTATAAAATCATTGGCTCTTTCCCTTTGTGTTCAGAATATTTACTTTGCAATTGTTGGAAGTTTTTTTTACACTGATTAAATTATAAAAGATATTTTTTCAGATCTAAAGGATTTATTTTTAAGATCTAGAGGAATGCTGAACGCATCCATTGTTATATGCAATTTCAGTTTTACACTTTTGAAAATGCGCTCGCGCTTCAATGCGTTTCCGGTTTTGCCTCATTCTCGCTCTGTTATTATAGCTCGTACTCTTATTATAGCTAGAAAAATTGGTAATACTGTCTTCGAGTTTTTGGAATATAATTAGTTACCCTGTGTCGCTACTGTAGAAGCGCAACGACATCTAGTTATAAGGATGTCCAAGATCTCTGACAGTCATCAACGCTATAGTAGCGATATAGGAAGCGCGTAAAAGCGAGGACAACTCTCGTTGTCAGCGTAGTAATTTGCTAAGAGCAGTTTGCATATTATTCGATATTCGTTGAGAATAAAGTCTTATTGTTAATTCATTCCAGTGTTCAACAGATAGTACAGAATTGCCGTAAATCTGTGAAGTAAATTTATAGTGTGTCTATTGCTGAAATACGGGACAACCGATACAGTTTAATTTTGGAACAGTGCTCAAAATAAAATTTGTTGGACATTCTGTAAGAAAAACCATTGTGTGAAATTCTAATGTAATATCTCAAAACTTTAATAAACTGTTAACAAGATTTGAAACCGGACTAACATTAGTCGAAAATCTTTCCCTTAGAGCTCGCCGATCCTATACATAAAACTTCCTATAAATAATATCCTTATAAATAATATTCCTATAAATAATATTCCTTTATATAATTGCCTATAAAATCAAGGAAATATATTACATCACTATGCGTCGAATTCAATTTTTGGCTTATTTTAGATTATTCTTCTGAAAAAATATTAGTGCATTGCATTCACCAGAGAGTACAAAGTCGTCTAAAAGATGACTTAAAGACGATTAAATTGTTATAAAGATCTTTTAGTGAAAGAATATAATCGACGAAAAGATGACAAATGAATGATTAAAAGTCGACAGATGTTGCACTGCTAATCATCTTAGTCTTATTTATATGATAACTAAAGGATGATTTCTTTGGATATATTTTAGTTGTCTTTAAATTCTTCTTTAAATTTTTATATTTTGATATAATATAACGTTTAATATCATCGAATTCTTAAATTAATTTTTATATAAACCGAAATAAAATTGCAGGACTGACAATATATAATATGTCCCATTTCCTGCAATGTTTGCTGTGTTCTATATGCAAGAGTCATTATCTTTCATCATAATTTCATTACCTTTCGCGATTCGATTACAAAAATATTTTATTTGTGTTCATTAAAACATACATAAATAAAATTCCCCATAAATGCTACACCTTTTATTCTGTCCTGATATGATTTTCAAACACGAAAAACTAAACTCCATCACGTCCATCTGGTGGCGATCTCGCGTATTGTTCGCGAGTGGTAAAAAGTACGAAAATAACGGAAAGATATCTTTTTCATGTTATCTTTTCGGCAATACGAAAAGATATGTTTTAATCACAAAACATTTTGCTTTGTGAAAATAATAACCATGGAAAAATGAAAAGATGTCTTTTTGAAAACTAAAATATATCTTATAGACATCTCTTTTGGTCTTGCTCAAAAGACCAAAAGACTCAAAAGACTCAAAAGACAATCTAAAAACATCTTATACTGTTTGAGTTATTTTGTCTCTGTGACAGATTTACTAACTTAAATGGTCATCAACTTTAATGCTATTAATATTTCGGATTACAGGGCAGGCGACACTTTTTTTTAGATTCTTTTGTTCCATGCAAAAACGCGTCGAATAAGTCTAATTTCTTCGATTTTTTTGAAAAGTACCGTTGCTAAACTGAATAATTACCGTAAAATTTTAATATTGCAAGACTAATGACCCAATACAAATTACTAAAAGATAACGGAAAGAAGTCTTTTTTTAAGTTGTCTTTCCAACAAAGCGAAAAGGTATCTAAAAAATGACGAAAAGACATTATTTTTAGATTGTCTTTTCAGCAAGACCAAAAGATGTCTATAAGATATATTTTAGTTTGGTCGAAAATACAACTTAAAACAACATCTTTTCGTCATCTTTCTATAGTTGCCATTTTTGCAAAGCAAAAAATCGACTAAAAGATATCTTTTTATATTACCGAAAAAACAACATAAAAAAGATATTTTTCCGTTATTTTGGTACTTTTTATTACTCATTCGCGAGCAGTACGCGAAATCGTCATCAGCTGGACGTGATAAAGTTCAGTTCTTCGTGTTTGAAAATCATACAGGACAGAATAAAAGGTAAGCAAAAAAGGTAAGGCAGAAATATGAAAAATTTTACTCGTTCTAATAAACACTAATAAAATATTTTTTTGTAATCGAATCCCGAAAGGAACTATGATGGAAGATAATGACTCTTGCACATAGGTCACGACAAACATTGCAAGAAATGGGACGTATATTGGATGTCATTATTTGACGTTATAGTTACATACGAGTATCTGTACTGTAAATGACGTTGACACACAATTTTAATATAAATAATATCGGTTAGGAATCAGTGTGTCCATATGCTTAAAATATCACAAAAAGAGATTGTTAATGAAACTTTAATCCCATTTTTCTCAGAACAGTGTTTTAAAAAATGGTGGACATTAGAAGTACCACAAAATTAATCCAAATACTTTGAAATTTGGCAAATATTGTCAATTAAATATTGTCAGTTGAATTATCTGAAGAAATATCTGTGATTTTTTGCGACTTATACATTTTTTTGTAATTCATACTTTTATATTAAATTTTTTAAAATTAAACTTTTTTCACACATGCATCATTTTCACATTTTTTATTATTTTTTTTAATTAGACAGGTATTTCTTTAGTAAATTTAATGCAAATTAAAAATAATTAATAAAAAATAAAATTTTTGATATTTTGAACCTGTTTTGCTGTCCATCGTGAATACCTTTTTCATACGCAGGCGAAAGACCTTCTGTAGCACTGCCATATTTTATTTGCTAGGAATATAATTATTACACATTTTGTACACTAATAGTGTTTTTCACTGGCTTCCAGAGTTACTTCGTACTCAGTGCATTTTAAAGCCGCAAAAATATAGAAACGAATGAAACCGCAAAATCCTCAATATATTTTGTTGTGCTATTTCTAAATATACATTGGATATTTTATTAATTGAGATATCTCACTTTCACATTCCGATTAGATTAGCGTACAACAGCTTTAATATGCACTGAGTGCGCAACAGTTCTGCCAGTGAAAAACGCTATAAGATAAAAATAACAAATACAAAAAGATATAAAAAGATTTTTTGTATTATGTATAGGTTTTTTAGTAATCAACTCCCAAAATAAGATATGACTTTTAGGCCTCCAAGAATAATAATCTCTTAATGTACCTATACTAGGGTAACTCCGGTATATACGCCGCACCTATCAAAAACTTAATTTATTAAGTATTATTTACTATGTTTATAAAGTACACAAATTCAGCAAAAATTTTATACTGTCTACTATTATGAAAAAAATATTAGAAATCTGAAATATTTATATTTTGTATTAAAAAATGAACTTTTTTAAACCCTTGCATTTTTGCTGTATATCCCATAAGGGTAGGATATATGGTTACTCATAGGGAGAGGGGGGAGTATGTATGGCTTATAAAAAATAATACATATAATACAAATAATATATATAAATAAGACGTAAAATGACACAATAACTTATAAAATGCGTTTATAAAGTTTTATTAAGGAATAAGAATGATAAATATGTATATGAAGTAATAAATAATAATTACAATCTACCCAGATGTATCACAAGTGTTACGACATGAAATAATACATATTTCATGTAATTTATTGTAATATATAATATTAATATATAATATATAATTATAATTTCATGCATTTATTGTATTTAGTGCACTGAATTCAATCTGCGCACTTTATATGCTTTGGCTATAAATCTTGCCTGTTAAAAATGCCATATATCCCAAACAGGTGAGATATACGAGACAATAAGCTAAACAAAGAATACAGAACAAAGTATTTGTATTTTATTATACAACATGCTTTACTATTCCTCTACGCTCATGTATCACGAAATAACCACTAAATCTTTTGCACGTCCCACAGTAATTATTTTATGTAGATTATAATTTATGATCGTGCTACTTAACACAGTGACAAATCAATTCAACTCACAATAATTTCATTAATATTAACAGTATAAGAAACTAAAATCATAATACAATACTAATATAACATAAAAGCATATAACAGAGTAGTTGCAGAAAAATTACCCCTACTCCTTCTATTTTTTGTTTACTTCTGCAGCGTAAATCGCGGCGTATTGATCGGAGTTACTCTATATTATATTGAGTAAATTTTCATATTCGAAGAGTCTTCGAATATAGCCTAAATTAATGCATCACGAAGAATACCTGCTTCAATTCAATAAATAACCATTCCTACGATATGTTGCTTTACGAGTCTTTAATCTTATGAGAATCGATCATTCGAACGAATGATCGCTAATTGTGATAATTGTACAGAACAATTATCTGATAGGTATTAATCATAATTGCGACTCGTAGATTAATATTATGATATAATGAGCGATACACATCCTATCGACCTCCTTACACCCTTCAAACCTCACCGTACGAATAACAATGATAGCACATGACAGCACGGCGACTTTGTTAAGTACGCAGCGACATGCTATATGTGCGTCATCTTGCACAAGTACTATGGTCCACAAAGCATCGCGATAAAAAAATCTCACCAATACATCTTGGTCTTCTGCGCTGCAGTCGTCGAGGGATGCAAAATTTAGAAGAAATTTGGTATATATTATTTATTTCGATTCGATACCTCGCGTTATCTTTTTAATGTCTGATCAAAAAGATTATCAATGCGGTGAATCAAAATGATTAAAGAACTTTCTAAAAAAAAATGAACGTCATTACTGTGCTCTGTAATGGAAGAACGATGTTGCTTAACTTAAAAATAGTAACATGTATTTCTTATATACAATGTAATATTAATATGCAAAATATTTTATGTAAAGAAAAGCATATATTAGTACATCTATCATATAAAAAAACTATACATCATATGTAGTACGTTGTATTTCGTATTAGGTTTTAACTCTACATTACTCGCTAGTTTTTTTCACGTATTTACTTGCATGAAAATCATTTTAAAGTTACATATGAATCAGAAACTTTCGGTCATTATATCTATACATACATTTATATATGTTAAACAACATTACATCTTAATTTTCATAGTTTGATGATTCATATTTTCAATTAAAAATTCAAATAATATTTTATACATTCTTTATTTGAAAAAAAAAAGCAAAAGAATTTTTTTTAATTGTGAAATAATTTATACAAAATATAACAATATGTATAAATAGCATTCATAGTTCTAGCGAATTTATAAAGAGCTTAAACATCCCACCAGAATAATAAAAGATTAACATATAATGTTAATAATATGCACAATATTAAAAATAGAATTTGGTAGAAACTTATTTCCTTAGATGATATGTATAAATTTTAAACATTATTTTTAATTTTTTGATAATTACTAAAAACTTTTTATTCTTTAGTTCGTGTCACTATCGATATTGCTCTAACAGCTTCCTTTTACTTCTTATGATTTCTGTGCCGTTCTCTGTTATCAGCAACATCTCATTCATGACGTTATCCAACAATTTCGCAAGGATTCTCTTTCTCCTACTTCGAGTTTCTTCGGTCGTCGAGAATAAGGCGACATGTGAACACGTACAACTTCGATAATCCGGGAATGTCTGTGTATATAAGTGCAGAAAAACGATGTAGCGCGACAGAACGCGCGACAAAGAGCAGCACTAGGTGCAATATTGCCGATCGTCGGTGCACGCGAAATAAGACGATATCTGCTTGTGTATGACGTGATCTAACCGGATCTACTTACGTACGCAGAGAAAAGAGCGGCTCCACTTTTCCATCTAGTTTGTCTATCAACCGGAGATCTAAAATATCTCGGACGAAAATGGCCAGGAAAGTCTGTCACGTCACATTGATTATTTCATTGTTGATCTGGTAAGTTCTTCTCGATAGATAGTCAATTATTCCTTCCCAGCTATTCAATAAAAAAAGCGGTATACATTTACTGCCAGCGCTAAAAACCTATACTTTACGTTATGTGCGCTACAAAGGAGGACCAAATTTTCGAGGATTTCGTGACCACTCGGAGATTATTTTATTTCTGTCATATTGTTTCCTTATGTATTTTTCTTGGTAAAAACCGAAAATGATCATTATAATAACGCTAAACTGAAGGAAAAATTGGTATAAAGTCAATAAAATCCTTATTCGCATCGTTATAAAATCACTGTCAATTATACTTCAATGATTTAGAAATTAATTCCAAATTGGATCAAATGCAAGTAATATTGCACTACAAAATTAGGTTATATTTTTCATTAGGACATTGTTATAAAAAAATTAATAATCTTGTAAAAAATATGAAAACATGAAAATACGATAATACATCAATTATTACCTTCCAACTAATCGTCTTTACGAATCATTTTGTATTTTTAAATTTGATTTATATCGACTGTATAATGTATTGATAATTGGCAAAAAAGTCCTCTTATTTAAAAAACAATAATAAATGACGAGATACTCTCTTTCTTTTTATTCGAACTTAGGATCGACAGTGATAAAGTTACATCTCCTATTTACGTATTTACATATTTACATACACACACACACACACACACACACACACACACACCACACCGGGTGTCTCAGATCATACACTCCTTTTATCTCGAAAACAGAGCATTTTAGAAAAAAAGTTCAGATAAATAATAAGTTAGGGTTCTAAATGATCTATTTAGTGATCTGATTAGTCTGACTTTGGATGGCATCACCAAGATCAAAGCAACTTTGAATTTTTTAAATAGAACCCCTTATTTTTTATTGCATATTCTTGTAGCACATATAATAACATTTGTTAAGATCAAGGTCACACATTGGTGATTGTTTCTCTTATTTTTATTTTTGCATTAAAAATTTATTTTATGTAAAAATGAAAATAAGAGAAACAATCTTCCTTGACCTTGATCTTAACAAATGTTATCCGGGACATGATCCTGAACAGCATTCAAGAGGTTTTAGTCGTCGGTCGAATCCTTGCGTAATGCCGGCGGTACTATAACTTTCAAGCCTTATAACTTCATGAAAAATTATTTTATTATAGTGTTTTGGAAAGTTCTCGAAGAGTGCTACAAGAATGCAATAAAAAATAGGAAGTTTCATTTAAAAAATTCAAAGTGCTATTGCTCTGACCTTGGTGACGCCACCCAAGATCAGACTGATCAAATCACTAAATAGATCATTTAGAACCCTAACTTTTATCTGAAACTTTTTTTCTAAAATGCTCTGTTTTCGAGATAAAAGCGGTGTATGGATGATCTGAGACACCCGATATATTAGGTTAAGTAAAAAGTCATCGCGTTTTTTTAAAAGACATCTATCAGTAAAAACCGCAATTACTTTCTTACCAACAATATAAATATATCTTGATAGAGTAAAGTTTCAGCTTTAAAAATCTCTTTTTTAAATTATACGATACGACAATTTTTAATGGAGTTATGAGCAATTAAAGTCAAAATAATTCTTTTATTTAATCCGCGATAACTCAGTAATCAAAAGTCGTAGGAATATT
>NW_017304417.1:1450911-1453902 GCF_001594115.1 Trachymyrmex septentrionalis | reverse complement strand
TAAAATATATTTACGTGGCTAATCATTTTAATCGAACCAGACAAATATCTCTACAATACACTCTATTTATACTCTATTTATACATCATTTATATAATAAAAAATCACGAATTTAATAGTATATATTATATTATCGAAATAAAATATTTATGTTAATAATCATACATTTTTATTAATTGTCGGTAATGTCATCATTCTCGAATTATTTTCGGGCCCCCAGAGTCTCATTGATAGTCACGAAAATTTGCCAGGGCAAATCGATCTCTCGACGGTGCGATTACGCAATCGAGACTGATGTTTGTCTTGAAATCTCGTAAATTAAGCAGAATCCAGACTGATCAAACAACTGATCAAACAACTGATCAAAGCGCGAGTAAATACAAACGAATAATTTATATCTTGAAACACATGTTGTTCATTGAAATGAATTGTTCGTATATTTGCTTGGTCTGGATTCAGTTTTAAATCATAATTATGAATCGACAAACTATTTCCTGAATGCGTCAAGTGTTTGCACAAATCATAACAGAATTTAATTATCGTTATATACGTCTTTATTCATGGTCAGAGTGTTTTACAAATCGCGTTTTACAAATGCGCGAACTGTAGTTTGCTACAATTGCGATTACATGTCTAGACAAATAAATGAAGAGTATAATTTATCATTGATTCTCGACAGTTCCTGATACAATTTTTTTATTTTACAGTGCTCATTTGGGAATGGCTGCCCCTAATTGGGTGTCCGATTTTACAGACAATATCAACAGAGAGGTGATGAATTTAACGAAAAATTTGGAAACACAGATAAATTATACAGTACAACAAACGCTTGCGGAAGTCAACAAAACACTCGAGAATCTACCAAGAGGTAATTAATCATAGAATATTTTACAATATCTACTAATGTTTATTTGATTTAAGAATTGCATAAATATATAATAAAAACTAAACAGACATATACTTAATAACATAATTCAATTTTTATTTAATTTAAATGAATAATCGAAAAGTTCAAAAAATTTTTAAAAATAAAATATTTGCATTATTTATATATAATATATATTTTTTATGCAACTAATAAATCTAAAGGGTGTAATAAAAATCATAGTATTGTAATAAGGGAGAGTGGTCTAAATCGGATCTATTTGCAGTTTTTACTCTCTAAGATATAAATAAAGTCTGATCATAAAATCAAAGATGCCATTGGAAAGATCATTTAATTCCTTTCATTTTTACTTGATCTATTTTGATGTATTTTTTATCTGTGTTGAACTATAATGGAAAATGTAAAAACACTTTTAGTTCCAAATCGGACCATCCCCTTGTCCAAATCAGACTCGCCTATTTTATGAACTTTTAAATAGAATTTTACAAAATTTTAATTTATTTTTGTTAATGTTGAGCAAAAACAAGTAATTTGATAGTCAAAGATACAAATTTTATTCAGAAAAAAATTACTGACAGTTTATATTTATTACATCCAAACTCCGGGCATATGAGTGGATCGATTTAGAGAGAGAAGGAATAAGAAGAATGGAGTATGGAAGGACGTTAGAGCAGATAGACGCTTTATCTCGCATGAATCCGCATGGATGGAGCGAATCGAACGCACTTAGGTGACTCCGAAACGTAGATAAACATCTAGATAAGACGCTATAATTCAGGTTTTAAGAGTACGACCGTGGGTCCTATTTTGGGTCAAGGAACTGAATCCCTTTTATCTGGGACAGGACGAATCTATGCTAGCAAGATGTAATGTGAGGAAATAATAAAAGAAATTACTGGAAAAAACCATTCTAATTAAGTGTGTGGTGTGTGTGTGTGTGTGTGTGTGTGTGTGTGTGTGTGTGTGTGCGCGCGCGTGTGCGTGTGTGCGTGTGTGCGTGTGTGCGCGTGCGTGCGTGCGTGTATATTTTTTTTTATTTATTAATAGAAAATCCAATTAGCATATTAAGGAACAAATTACTTAATTTTACAATAGATTTACACTAGGATCTTCATTTTTAAATTAAAAGATATTCGGTAACTAACGGAGTGCGTGTTATGAACGTTACGGTGTTATGCGTGTGCGAGAGTGTTCGCGAATATTAATGCGAACTTAAAATATTAAATACAAAAAAAAGATGTCGTGAAATTAAGTGTGTAAGGGTGTATGTATGAGTATGTGTTCATAGGAATAGAGATCAAAACTAAATTACATCTGTCGAATTTCATTGGTACAGAAAGAGAGAGAAAGAAGTTTAAAAAGAAGGCTATTGCCATATTAAGAAAGGGTGGAGGGAGTGGAAAGGAAAATAGGATCTCTGGTGGTTGTCTGGTTATGACATTTCGAACTCGATCGGGATCTGCGAAGTTTCTTTTCGAAACTTACGGTGAAGGAATCTGGGGGAAGTGGATCAGTGGAAACTTGGAACTGCGAAAAGAGGGAAATTAAGGATTGGTGATTGTCGTGATAATAATAATGAAGACGGAGGGGGAATTTCATCTATGAATTCCACGCTTGAGGTTGAGTCAGCGGAAAAAAAGGAACGAGAAGGAGGGAGAGAGTTGGGAAAAATTCGTTGGGTTAAGAGAGACGACAGTCCTAATTTTCACCGAGGGTTTAATCCGGATTAGAATGTAAGAACCAACCAACTACAGTCGAGCATTCCCCTGTTCGACTGTAACAGGGGAAGACTCAACTGTAGTTGGTTGGTTGTTACGGATTAAACCCTCGATGGAAATTAGGCCATTGATTCCGTGGGGAAGGAGATACCGGGGAAGAGGTGAAGGTGGATGTGGATCCATCGTGGGTGAGGAAACAGGTTGAGGGGAAGGAACCAGGAGTGAACACGGGTAATGATTTAGAGGGCGAGGAGAGTTGCGGGAAAAGGAATTCGCGACTGGATTATTATTGTTGTTGTTGTTGTTGTTGTTGTTGTTGTTATTATTATTATTATTATTATTATTATTGCTATTACTATTATTATTATTACTAGCTAGGCTATTAGAG
>NW_017304417.1:1450029-1450512 GCF_001594115.1 Trachymyrmex septentrionalis | reverse complement strand
ATATTTAAACTAGTTAAATACGCTTGATAGACTTCATCAAGGAGCTTTTCTCGTACGCGTTTAGCCGCACGAAAGACGCGAGCGAGGTGGCCAGTCACTTATTACGATTTTAAATAAGAAAATAGTTTTATGTCAGGCTCTGCGTTAAACAGGGCAGATAAAGAAAAAGCGAAGTTCGTGGATTAGGCAAGTTTCTAATAGAGAATACAGGATTCATTGAATAATTCGATGAATTTGGGGTATGAGGACGATAAGTGAGCTGTAGAAGTGAAAGATTAAGGGGAATAATGCAGACGTTGAAAGAGGAATTGGTTAAGATATAATAATGCATGAAGAAAAGAAAAAATAACAAGAGCAAAAATGATTAACTTACTTTTCCTGATGAAGCCGTCGCCTAGAATAATTGTTGCACCGTTTTCGGGTCCTGCAGTTCGCCTAAAACAGATGAATCAGATAGGAATCGTTGAACCTTCGTAGATGACC
>NW_017304417.1:1441309-1449632 GCF_001594115.1 Trachymyrmex septentrionalis | reverse complement strand
AATCGTTGAACCTTCGATTGTAGATGGCTATCGAAACTGTCACTGTTACTGATTCTAACAATGCTATCACAAAACTAATGAAACTAATAATTTTCTGCTCGCGAGATCGCGGTTTATATAGGACTATCTTTGAAGATGGTTCCTTAGTGAGATATGTCTGGTTGGGAAATCGAGGAATCAGATTCGTAGAATTCTTTCTTCTCTTTGATATGATAACAATTTTAACTGGTCATTGGAAAGTTGCCCTTAAGTTAGTTCCACCCATGCTGTAGATTCTGGTTGCTTCTATTCTTATTAGTGAGTTTCGATACAGAGAGAAAATGTGTGGGTTGTGAATTACCGATTTCTTTTCTTATCATTATTACAAATGGGAAAAACCTGCATTTTATCAAACTCCTCTCGCGTTGAGCGATGAGCAAATATCTTGAATTTAGTTAATCTTGCCCTTTGAGAAATAAAAAGCATAAGTCGCAGTTTGTGATGATTTTTTCCAATATCGGAAGATGTCATTATTAAATTTATGACACTCTCTTAAGTCTACGCGTGGGACCATTATCATTGGATGTGTGATATCGGTGTGAGATGATTAAACATTTCTTGAGTGTTGTATCCGCGTTATCGCTCTTATTATCGCGGGGAATCGTTTCGCGGCCCGGCTTAGCCTTGGTATCACCGCGGTTTATTAGTAATTATTTGACGATTTCCTTTTTCCACGACGCTCGAGATGAGATTTGATTTCCAATGCGTTAAAGCTATATAAATTTTATTATCACGGATCTCTCGATTTTAAATAAACAAGTTTTCTGGCTGGAAACTCTTCTTGGATTCGCGTTATCGGTTGTATTTGTTCGTGTCTTACTTTTTTATCGAACGTTCGCAAAATGAAGAAATTGTACAGTCCCATAGACGTAACATATTATTAGAATTGAAATCAATAAAAAATTCAATTAATCTGAGTTTGATGACTCATGATATTTTATTGATTTAGTATTCCTTAGATCAGACCAGGTCAGTCGATCACCAGTACTACAACCAGGTTGTAGCAAGTCTTCTTTCTTTGATGAATTAGCTGACTTACTTGGCTTTTTAGTGTTTCCTATTCTCGTTTGCGTTTTTTTTTTAGTTAATACATTTGTTGTCGTTGCTTCCTCTATAGCAATAGTTTCAATCGCAGCATCATCAGTTAAAATAGTTTCATCATCAGGTAAAATAGTAGTATCGCTTTTCCCGGTTTTCGTCTCCGACCGGTATTTTTACATGGAAGCGCTTTTAAAAGCAAATGAATTGCAGTGTTTCGTCCAAATTTACTTTTATCTCGCTATGTTCGATTGGTCGATCAATTACTGAACCGGGCAGGAGGTCAATTTCTTGAAAAACGTCAGGATCCAATAGTCACAGATGCCTGTTGCTATTTACTATACTGTAAGTCCGATTTGGACACCCAAAGAGAGGTTCGATTTGGTCCTTTCGAACTTTTAGAACAAATTTTACAGTAAACCGCAAGTGATCACAAAACGCTTGATATTTTTGAATTCTGCACTCTTTAATTATCCTAAATCATATATCTTTCAAATTTTTAACATATTTTAAATAATGACTTATAAGAATTCTCTTTTTTTTTTTAAATTTTCGCACGATAGCTGAAAATACATATTTGCGTCTATTCTATGGACGTTATGACAGAGAACTGTCAAACTGCTGTTACATGTTCGGTATCTTATAAAGACTTAACATTATAAATAGCATGCAAATCTGCTTAATATTCATGTAAATTAAAAAGATCCTATTTAGAACATGGTCCGATTTAGAACACTCTTCCCTATGTTTATGCATACACCGAAATGCATTATAAAATTAAATAAACGAATTTTTCATTTTATATTTATACTTTCTTTACTTGATATTTTTTTATCTTAATTTCACATTAATTAATATAATTTTATCCAATATTTTTTTCAAGAATCAGGAAGTTGATTGTGTATTTTAAAACTTAGTGTAAACGATAAAAGTGAGCTCTCATTTAATTGGGTAGTTTTCATCATAGTGGAAATGTGACATTTCTCATGTGACATTGTTCGACAAGAAATTCTATGTCGAATTGTACCAAATAGTGTTAAAGCGTGTCGAGATTGGTCGAAATTAGTGGAAATTTGTCAAAATCCATTCTACTTAAAGACATAGATTATTGATTTCCATTAATGGACATTATTTTTATGCTTTGTATGAAGGAAAATAACAACAAAAATAATAAAATTCGAAACACTTGAATTTAAGACGATTACTCACGATCCATTTAAAATCTCAGACAATACATTTAAAAAATTATATAGATTAGTATATAAATATATTAAGTATAGAAATATGTAAATTATTTAAATAAGATGATGCAATGGCATGTACGGTCGAAGCAAATCTTCATGTCTTATAATATTTTTTGCGTAAATGTTAAAATTTCCAGTTCAAACTAAAATAATGAAATTTTATTATAAAATTCACTTAAAAATTTTATTGGATACTAAGTTCCGTTTGACCGTACAGATAATTTTATTATGTTAATTATTTGAATAATACACAGCTCATAAATATTCTAATGATTGATATAAATTATATTCTGTTATAAATTATACATATACGTGTGTGTGTTTACGTAGGTCACAACAAAAATTATGTATCACTTGCATTTCGCATTCACATTTGTGATTTTCACTCTCGAAAGCATAGGAATATCGTACTTTCTCTATGCTCACAGCCAATCGCGCGTATTTTTTCACGTGAAATGAAAATGCGAGAAGTGAGAATATTCGACGCTGATACGCAATCGACCCCCTGAATCAATATTTGCGATTCGAATGCAATTATTTTCTTTCATTTCGCGTTTGGAAAATCTCAGGGCATCGATATCTAAATATAATATTATTACGTGCTCACCGTGCGTAATTCGTTTTGCAACTGAATCATCAGCCCGAACGAACGTGCACTCCCGAATCGCAGGAATAAAAGACATTTGTTAAAAAAAGGAGCATGACACTTTATTACAATACACTCGCACAAACAAAGCGTCCGCGTACTACGAAGAAAATATAGAAGTGATCGGAGCATGTCCGAGCAAAGTAATGTCTCAATCATAAAATCTGTCAAGATCGCCTAAACAGCTGAGCTGCTGCTCGTCGCCTAGCGACGCGCTTTTCATGTCTTTTCGACTTGATTCGCTCGGAGACAGTACAGCATGGGTGTACGGTGCCGACATAACACTGTCCTCCTTTTTTCAGATTATCGTCCCGATAATCACAATTTTGGCGAGCTAGTGTTTCTTCTAAGCGATTTTTGAAGCTTCTGGACAGTTTCCCGCTCTACTTTGTGCTATTGCACAAATTACCGAGTTCTGTCCTTGACACTCATTTCTCTTTGTGGCAGGCTTCTAAGCGGAGCTCCCCCTCTCGACTTTTCCAGAGACCAGTCCTCCAAAGTCAAATGCTGAGGCGTCCCGTTAGTGTCTCTTTGGATTCTTCTTGACTCTTCTCTTGAGTCTTGCATACTTCTTTCTTCATACTTCGGACAAAGATGGGGAATCTGACTTTTCTACGATACCTCCGTCCCACAAGACTTTGCTAAGTCCCCGCCTCGGCATTTGTCCAAAGTCCCGCGGAAAAACCAGATCAAAAACCGCGGGCGAGGTCTTCTTTAAAAAAAGAAAATGCTTGTAGTGGTTCCTGAGTAATAAAATATTACTCAGGAACCACTACACGCACTTTCCTCACTGCAATCTCAACAGCTGCAACCCATCGATAGGCTTTCCTATCCGATAGACCGAATCCGACGATTTTTTTCAGCAAGTACTTAAAATCGCTCTTCTCGAGACAACGGAGTGGCCTCCAACCGTCCCTTCTTCGATTTCCGTACTCGATTTCTGAAACTCAATTGAATGGCGTTGTTCACATCGCAAAATTAAAATGGAACAGTTTTATTATTTATCAAAAATTATGTTACTTATAAAAAAACAAGAACTAACTTTAATTCTATTTATTCTTAACATCCTACGATTCTTTATTTTTTTTTTTTAGTCGGAGCCTTTAATCCTACTAGTTGAACTTGCTCCACTCACAAAGCTCAACTGGTCCGAGCTTTCCTCTCTTCCCGGGCACTCGGAGCGGAGATGACTCATTTTCTTGCACTGCCAGCACTCCCCCGAATTCAGGAAATTTCCCTTTCCTTTTTACTTCCTCTCCATGGCTCCTCTTGGATACGTCTTATCGCCCTTGCTCTTTCTATTGTCAACCGCAACAAAGTAATCTCTTCCAATTTCTCCTTATGAAGTCCGACAATGCCGAAATAAACTGCGTGCAAGCGATTTTGTCTCGAATCACATATGTACACTCCGGGTACACCAACGTAATAACCTCTCTATTTCGATAGTCGAGGTTGGTGAAATCCTCACCGAATTTTTGTTTTCAATTTGTGAATTATGAATACGTCGTTTGCGACAAATGTCCCTTTCCGAACTCAATTCCAATTTATCTTTCAGCTCTGTATACTCCAAATTGTCTAGGTATATCATGTACGCATTCTGGAATACCGTATGTTTTCCCCTCAAACAGGATGCTAGAGTGATAGTTTTTGATATTTCGTTCCAACGATTCGCCTGCGCGAGAACTCGTGCAACAGCACTCTCCCATCGAACGTGTCGAGCTTTAATTTATAACCGAATTCATTATAAGACTTGGACGCATCACCACGCATGCAAGACTCTATCGCGTCGCCACGCTCGCCCCGATATTCAATGTGACACTATATTAGAGGGACTTAGCTGGATGTTTTGTTAGGATTCATGTTCTTGCAATCTTCTTCGAAGCTGTGCCAGCTCCTCGTCTTGTTGCTGCAACAACGACAACAGCTCCACCTCTACGTGATCATTACTTCCGAAGCTGTCTTATTTCTGATAGCGCAGCCTGCAAGACTGTCATTTCCAGCGTTTGATCCAATTCTCGCCATGTGACTCGGGGAGCTGCTATTTCGGACATTCTTTCCGGGCCGTTCAACTTCGCCGACATTTCTGCCGGATGGAGCCTTTCAGGATCCATCAGCTGACTGAGCTTTTTTTCTCGTCACGATAGGCGAACGAAGCATTCCCGCCGTCCGGATTTTCTGGATCGAACGAGTCCCCAAAAATGTTACGCTCGTCGTACGTAATTCGCTTCGTGCAACTGAATCGCAAGCTCAGGCGAACGCGCACTCACGAATCGCGAGAATAAAAGAAGAACGCCCAACGACGTGCTCTTCATGTCTTCTCGACTCGATTCACTAATTCGTTACTGATGTTTAATTTCGCGCACGTTTATCTATGCAACGTAGTTTATCTTAGCAGCTTTTATGTAGCTTTGAATGTATCAAATGAAATAGCGTTATCGGCGATTAATATCGATAAAAATTTAATCGCCGTAATACCCGCTTGAAACGACCGGTCCGACAATTGATGACATTATAATTTAAAAGCAATTAGTCCGATATTATACAGGGTGCATAAAGTTGCACTACTAGTTCAAACACAATTCTACTGTCATATCACACTACTGATAATTAAATAAATTACAATTTGTTTAAAATAATTTCTCTTTTCACCAAATAAAATATCAAATTTCTTCCAACAATTACATATTGATTGATGATTGGTCATGCACATTGTATAATCAAAAGCGTAAAGGAAAGAGAAGATAAAAGTACACAACGAAAATTTTTTTTGCAGATGGACAAGGACGTTTAATAACAAATGGACAAGTAACAACTGGCGGCAATATCATAAATTTCAAATCTGTAAATGGTGTTAGTATGACACAGACAATCAATTCTGATTATAAAAACGGAGAACCATTCGTGATTGTTGTTAAAGAACGAAATGATGGGAATTATCTTTATCACGACGAGACTTCTTACTATCCAAAAACTAATGCTACCGAGAGCATTCACTGGAGATTGGATCTCACAAATTCAGATGCTGAACCTGAATTCTTCCCGAACGAGCAATAAAACAATATTTTATTTTCATTTTTATTTTCATGTTCTATATTACAGTTTTTGTACTTGACCCATTATTGTACAAATTTTTCTATTAAACGTATTTGGCTGAATTTTAATATATAGGAGTGGCTAATTATAAATTTTAAAATAAAATTTAAAAAAATCAAAATAATATTTCATATGGCAGAAAAGAATTAACTATGACTTATTTACATGTAAAATTTTATACGTAAAAATATTAAAAAATTGTTAAGAATATTAAAAATATTAAGAATATTATAAGGGGATTTTAAAGCGAAGCTCGAATTCTGACGAAGTCACCAGAGGTCGCGCGCCATATCGACATGTTCGTAATCTTTTTGAGAAATTAGCCTTTTCACGAAAAGGCTAGTCTTTATGCAAAACGATGCTTTTTTGCATCAAATCAACAATCGTTCCTCAATTAGACTGACGCACTTTAGCCTTTTCGAAAAGACTAACTCACATTTTTGTTACAAAATTTGGTAAATGTTGACAATAACGGAAACAGCTCCGATGCTCGACATATGTTGTGACCCTGAGTAATCTCCGACAGATTTTTCTTGGCGGTCACTCTTTATTAAAAAGTCATTAACAAAAAAAGTTTTAAAAATGTTTTATTCCATTACTTTACAAACAAATTCACCACTTCAAAAATTAATTATTTTATAATTTTTTTTGTTTTTAAAGTAGTAAACTTGTTTGTAAAGCAGTGAATTTGTTTGTAAAGTAGTAAATTTATTTGTAAAGTAGTGAATTTGTGTTTTTAAAGCAGTGCTTTAGTGTTTCTATAAGTTTACTGCTTTAAAAGGCAAAAAAAAGAGACTCATGGAAATCGTATGCCCTCAAACAGGGGAGAAGGTGGGATGAGAATCGTTTTGCGTAGAAACAGGGGAAGGTATATAAAATAGTATTTAATACTGTATATGTATAGTAGAAATAAAACGTTATTTAAAAAATTTTTTTTGTTAATAATTTTTTAACGAAGAGTGACCGTAAAATCTGTCGGAGGTTACTCAGGGTCATGATCTTGACAACATGTCAAGGTCCAAAGCATCTTGCTTTTTACAATTTGAGATTAACATAGCATAAATAGAATATTTAATATATTGGCTTCTCAGAAATCTCTGTCTGGTTCATTTAAGGAGCTGCTATATTTTTTGAAGATAATAATAGTAATGATTATTCATTTTAATTTTTTCTCTTTATTATTTGTTTTTAATTTTAATTCAATTATTAATACTTATTGTGTTAATTATATTAATTCTTTATGATTAATATTATCTTTAAAGCTTTTAATTTAAAAAATTGTTTTGCCTTTAAAATGTTTTTATTGAATAGGATAAAGTGTACAGTAATTGACCATTTAAGTGCTGAAATTTAATACTCACTATAATCACTGAAATTTGAATTTGATGCAAAGCAAAGTTTAAAGAATATGTCAAATACAAAAACTTTGAATAAGACCATGTTTTTTATTTTGTCCAACAGTAGAAACACTTTTATTCAGAAAAATGATATTATTATACTATTAATCACAAGTTTTAGAAATCTACATAATATATTGCTTATTATATAATTACAATAATGTTTATTAAATTTAACTATTAAGTATGTTAATTTGCGTTAATATTGGCATTTTATTTGACATGTATGCATATGTCACTTATTTTTATTTGTCGTATGACTGTAATTTCTATTTTGTTTTCTATTGTAATATTATCATGAATATAATACGTTGATAATTAATTTATGCATAGATTCAAGATAAATTACTTTATTAATTTCCCTTTTTATGATTCATCATTGATTTGTGCGCGTGCGTGCGTGCGTGTGTGTGTTATAGCTTTAATTTTATTTGCTTGCAATCAATATCGGTTTTTCAATTACTTCTTTTTCTTATAATATTTCTTTAATCTAAAAAATGTTAATATTTTATAATGCTTTTGACAAAAATCGAAAACATGTTTTTGTCCCTATTAGTGAGTCTTCTAAGCGGCCCTATTAATGTGCTCCTAATTAGTGTGCCTATCCACATTTGACTCATTTTAACATATAGTTACTAAAACAGATAATAAATTTAAACTAATTGTTTATGTTAATATATAAATCATTATTTCAATTATATTTATTTCGAAGTACACTTATAACACAGCGTTCTCAGCTCTAATACAGGGTACATTAATAGGGATAAGCTTAAAACCTTACGGTACGTATTACTGGATTCACATAAATTCCTCATATCTTTCAAAAAATATTTAAAATTCTTTAATACTTAAAAAATAAAACATTA
>NW_017304417.1:1431454-1441209 GCF_001594115.1 Trachymyrmex septentrionalis | reverse complement strand
CCATTTATTTTGTTTATTTTGTTTATACATAAAGAGTCTTTATACCGTTGTTATTTTATTTGTGCTAGTTTTCTGTATGACTTATTGAAATACAAAAGCATACTAATAGACAGGCACAGTAATTGGGACAGTTACCTTATATACCTAACAAACAATTAAATACTCTTAAAAAGGTAATTAATACTCTTGAAATCTTATTTTTAAACTCATGCATTTTCATACGATTTATTTTTAAACAAATTTCACATTATTCTATTTGTATTTATCTCTGGTGTCATTCTTCTTTAATTTATTCTTTATAAAATCATTGGCTCTTTCCCTCTGTATTCAGAATATTTACTTTGCAATTGCTGGAAGTTTTCTTTACACTGATAAATTAAATTATATTTTAAGATCTAGAGGAATTGTCTTATTTCAGCAGACATTCATAAAACAGATGCATTCTACGAACGCATCCATTGTTATATATATACATACAATTTCAATTTTACACTTCATATTTCAAAATGCGCTTGCGTTTCAATGTGTTTCCGGTTTTGCCTCATTCACACTCTGTTGTCCGTACTCTTATTATAGGTATTCTAATTAACGTAAGTAGTCTCCTTAAGGTGTCACATGCGGCGTAACTTGCGCTGACGAATCATATTGTTTCGCTTGAACATCAGTTTCCGCTTAGTTACTTTATGCTTTTTACGCTATTTTATTATTACGCCGAAACATGGTGAAACCACTGTAGATGCATAGCTAGAAAATTGGTAATATTATCTTCGAGCTTTTGGGGTATAATTAGTGTCGCTACTGTAAAAGCGCAATGACATCTAGTTACAAGGATGTCCGAGATCTTTGACAGTCATCAACATTATACAATAGTAAGCGATATAGGAAGTACTCAAGAACGAAGTGGGACTCATCCTCGAATTGTCAGCGTAGTAACTTGCTAAGAGCATGTTATTCGGTATTGAGAATAAAGACTTATTATTAATTCGTCGCAGTGTTCAACAGACAGTACAGAATTGCCATAAATCTGCGTAGTAAATATTATAGCATGTATTACTTTATAGCGTGTCTATTACTGAAATACGAGATAACAGGTACAGTTTAATTTCGGAACAGTGCTCAAAATAAAATTCGTTGAACATTCTGTAAGAAAAATCTGCTAGAAGTGTCTACTTCATGCTTTTCGCAACATGCAGTCGAGCTTTATCATGAAAAATGACTTTGCATTGATTGTTGGTCACGGATGGTCTTTTTTTCATCAACTCGTCATTCAATTAAAATTAATGTTGATAGCGATCAACTGTAACGATTTCATTTGGAAGCAAGAACTCATAATACAGCACACCCCCCTAATTCCATCAAATGCAGAGCAAGGGACGTTCTTTGTCTCTCACGTCAAAATCACCGTTTCGGAAGTGTTCAAACCAAACTCTACATGTTCTTCCGATGGAGTTTCATCACCATACACTTTGAATAATAAGCAATGCGCTTCAGCTGCAGTTTTCTTGTTCTTATCAAAGTAATAAAGAAATATATGTCAGAAAAACAGCTTATCGCGGTTCATTTTCAATCGATTGAAAAATCTCTTTGGTGTCGAGAAATTTAACCTGTGAGGATTGAATCACTTTCAGCAATATCAGAGGTAAAAAACGGGCGACTTCACCATCGGAAACTCACCAGCGTTAGATCCGACACCCTAACATGAACGGCAGAAATTAATTAAGTTTACTATCTAATATATATGTACCTCCTGAATATGGTGTCATAAATGTAATATCAGGAACAGATATGAATATATAAATTAGAGGAATAATTAAAAGAATTGTAAAAAATGTATAATGAATTATAATATTCTAAAATTGAAAAAAAGATTGTACATGTTATCCGAGTTTGTGACTTTTTCAAAAAGTATAAATATTGGGAAAAAATGAAAAATTTTTAACTACAAGATAACATACTATTGAATATTTTATTATTCCTTATATTACAAAGATATGAACAATTTATTTTGATAATAGCAAAAATAAAAAATCATATTAAGCTACTTTATTACAAAAGAGTATCAATATTAACTTATATTAAATTACATGATATTAAAACTCTTAAATAGTATACAATTTAACAAACATTATATTGTATTTTGCATAGTTTTATATAAATTTTAAATCTTTTTTTTTTTAACATATAGCAATTAATGTAACAAAGAATATTTATTAAACTTTAGTAACTATAATATTTATACCGTTATGTTTTATACTTTCTTGTGAAATATTGTGAAATATAAGTATAGAATAAAGTTTACCCGAAACCTCAACAAGTGTTAAAATCAAAATCAAGTAATTACAAAATATGTTAAAATATTGTATATAAAAGAATTCGACCAAGAGGCCACTATAGTGATTTTGTTACCCATAGTGACAAGTATGGAAAGTCGATAACCTTTTATTTCGTTGTAAAACATAAAAACAATATATTTAAGCCCGATCGCGGTCGCTTGAAGGGGAGGTGGGCTTTCTAAAATGTTGCCGATTTTAATTTTTTTATTAAAAGCGTCAAGATTGAACGTTGTTGCAATCAATAGTTAATATCTTTATTTCAAAATAGGTGGACTCCCATATATATCTCTCAGAAGGGTGCAAGGGATTACCATATTAGGTCAAAGTGGTTAATTTTTTCTGAAAAAAAAAAAATCGATAGTGACAAAGTTGAATTTTTGTCTATTACTTAATTTTGATATTAATTGTCGAGAAATATGATTCGAATCCATACTTTTTCGATGGTCACAAAAGCAGAGCCATACCTATCCAAATATGAACCATTTTACATGGAATAAGAAAATTGTACGTATTCGGGTAGATATGGATGTCTTTGTGATCATTCAAAAGATATGAGAATCATATTTCTCGACAATTGATATCAAAATTAAGTAGTAGACAAAAATTCAATCTTGTCGCTATCGATTTTTTTTTCAGAAAAAATTTATCACTTTGACCCAGTATGGCGATCCTTTGCGACCCTTCTAAGAAATATATATAGGAGTCCGCCTATCTTGGAATAAGGGTATTAACTATCGATTGCAAGAACATTCAACCTTGATGCTTTCAAAAAAATTAAAATTGCAACATTTTGAAAAGCCTCCCCTTCAAGTGACCGCAATAGGGCTTAAATATATATATATATATATATATATATGTATATATTGTTTGTTTTACATGAAATAAAAGGTTCACTTCCCATACTTGTTGGGTAACAAAATCACTGCAGTAACCTCTTGGTCTAAATTATATAGAATTTTCTTATCTTTATTTCTCGATAGGCGATATCACCTCGAATTTAATATTATGTTTTATCAGTTGCTCGATCAGAGATGTTTTACCGAACGCAGCACCGGGAGTAAGTACTCCTCCACTGTAAAAATATAAATACATAAAAATAAAAAACCGAAATTCAACATGTAACAACATGTAACTACGCACAACAATTAGGCAATTATTTTAAAACCTGCAAATTTTATCGACATTTAAGAAACGATACCTCCGCTTCTAGAGGTCGCAGGACAATTTTTCTGAGTGCGTTTTAAAAGGTCAAACTTCTACTTTGAAACAGTTTATGATATTTGCCATCCTATCGAATGGTCTTTTTCGCGAAGATCAGAAACAAGATCATGTTAAAATTCTGAAAATTTCACAACTTTGCCACTTTTCACGGGCAAAGTATGAACTGGCCGAAAAATCTCATTACATGCATTTTAAAGTGAAACTTTTCCTTTAAAATAAGATCTGATAACTTATAGGCATGTTAGAGTAATCGTCGAGATTTTATTTAAAAAAAAAAAAATTTCAATCTTTAAAATGTATGTAATAAGATTTTTCGACCTGTTTGTACTTTGCCCATGAAAAGTTAGTCATGAAATTTTCAGAATTTTAACACGACCTGCTTCTGAAAAAGACCATTCGATAGGACAATAAACATATGAACTATTGTTTCATTGATATTAAAGTTTCACCCTTTAAAACGCATCCAAAAAAATTGTCCTGCAATCTGAAATATCGTTTCTTAAATATCGAAATTACAAGTTTTAAACTTAAAACTAAAATTTACAGGTTTTAAAATAATCGCCTAATTGTTGTGCGTAGTGTATAATTGTCTTTCAATTGTCACTAACCCTCAACTACATGAGTGGGTCATTTGGACTCGGGTGAAAATTTTAGTTGGCCGCTATTTTTGTATGGTTAATATTGCAGAGTTGAAGTAAAAGATTTGAAATCTTTCTCTATCGATCGTCGTGATGCAATTGTTTCGTAGTTGCCTTGATGCTAATTGTGATGCAAAAGTTTGGCTTGGATGACTTGGACCCGTCAAATTCGACAGATTTTTGTCGAAAATGAAAATTCGTGTTTAGTAAGTTTAATGCTGTATTCAAGTTTATTTATTATCTTCTTATAATTAAAATGTATATTCACCAAAAAAAAAGCATTTTTACGAGAGGCGTGTTGGCGAAACGATCGCTCTATTTTTTTCGGAGTTATAAAATCATGAGTAAATAATGTTGGTAAATAAAATCGGTAATCATTATATGTATATTTGAAATAAAATATTTTCATTGCATTTTTAAAAAAGAAAATATCCGACATATCTTCGATATCATTATTCCGAGCATGTATAAAAATGCTCCCATTTCACTCGTACAAATAATTATACTTTTTGGAATGAATCATAACGTATTTATTTTTCTTAAAATTCACATTTTCCTCTTTTTCAAAACATTACTTGTTTTTATTTGTACCTCTTTTTTATCACAAAGATTTTTTTGGAAAAAAATTTTCATTATTGCACTCTTCACAAATTATTCTTTCATATTTTTTGGCATAACTTTTTTAATCATTATCAAAATCTTTTTATGTTTTGATATTTCAATTCTATACATTCTGACATTTTATTAGAAGAAAAAATATTTTCCATTGAGATTTGTGATAATTATAGAATCAGTCAAAAATTCCGTAAGTGACTTGGACCCAGACATGTAAAATAAGATTCTAAAACGAGATATGTAGTTGAGGGTTTATTATCTTATACTATAAATTTAAATTTAAAAAAATAACTATCAGACATAACAATTACAGTGAGTAATTAATAATTTATTAATTTACTAACTTGTTAGGTATTTTGTCAGTTTCGTTAAGGATTGTTGTTGCCGATAATATCGCTGTTATGCTAGTCATCTCATATGCGGGAGAATCACCAGAGACTTTGGTGATTATTTTCTTATTAGGTGGATCTGTGTGTTCATCGGTAGGTTCAGACAATTTTTCAGTCCATCCACTAGCTTCGAATGTAAGAGAAAAATGTGTTGATTTCTGCATTTCCGGATTCGGATTCTCGTGACTTATGAAACCGTATGAAAATAGAGCCGGATACTGCAAATATCGCAATTTATTGTATTATCTAAATAATTTTGACAATCACGAAAGTACTTGGCACATACTTTTAGAAGTAAATTACGGCCGCATGCTGTGCGAGACAAAACTAACAAAAGCGTACCAACAATGGCCATAACCAGGAATTCGAAGAAAGACCTAATAACAAGCATATAGACTTTAACAAAAATTATTTGTCAATATATTAATTTCTATTGGTATCATACTGACTTCAATTTAACATAAACTTTAACTTGTGCAGGCCTCTCTTTATAGTTGTCATATAAGAATCGTTGTGTACGAAGAGCTACTGAACGATCGGCACTCGGAAATGGTATGGGCCATCCTTCAGAAACATTGCTTCGGTGCAATACACTTCTACAAAATAAGTGAAATTATTAACCCTGTTTACCATTAATATAATTACTATTTCTCTCTGTTATCAATACTGCACTAACTTATATATTTTCTAAACATTTAATGCATAGAAAATTTACTTATATTTGACAAAATATGATTTATGTATATATGCAAAATATATTATACAAGATATAAAATCGTGTGTATACCTTGATTTTAGTTTCGGTGTGAATTCAGGTAACTTGACAGGATATAATTTTGTGCGTAATGCCTGTACTTCTTCTTTGTGAGCCAGACTGTGTACTACAGATTCCCAAGTTGCATAATTAAGTACCGGACCTTTCTTGTCAGTAGTGCTTCTCCACATGTTCATGAATATTTCAATAGCATTTATTTCTCCTTCAAATTTCTGTTGCGTGAAAATGATTCCCAATTCACTAGGAATACAGTCAAAACCACAAGCGTTTACTATGTAGACGCCAGCTTCTTTTGCTGCTTCGTTATATTTTAATTGCATTTCCATCATAAACTGAAAAATATTAAAGATATTAAAAAGAGAAATCATTAATTGATTATTGTACTGTTGCACAAACGACCGTCGTGAAGTTAGCTCCCAACATTTAAAAAAAATTAAGTTTCTTTCAGTGTGCAAACGAAAAATCGAATTGTTTCAAAATATGCAAACGAAAATCTATCGATTTGAGACCTTCTCGATCCAATTTGCTCGAAGTTGGGGTGCTAATGTAAAGTTAGTCCCTTTAAAATTGTTTTTTAAATAACTTTTTAACTAGAAGTGTGCAAACAAAAATTCAAAATGTGCAAATATGGGCAAAACGAATAAACTAAAGAAACTTTATTTTTTTTAATGTCGGAGGGCTAACTTCACGACAGTGCACAAACGTTGTTAAATTACCTGTTCTTCACCAGTAACATCAACATAATGAGTACGAGTAGCAATGCATGTTTTGATAACTGGTTCTCCATAAAATCTGTATGGGCCACAACAATTGATAAGTATCTTTGCTCGTTCTGTCATTTTCTTGAGAGATTCTTCATCTTTTATGTCAGCCAGAATAATAGGCACGTCCTCTGATAAGATACATGTAATATAATATAATATTTGCTAATAATAAGTAAAGTAGTTTACTATTATAATTGGAATAATTAGTTCTGAGTTTTAAACGTACCAATATTTGAGGCAAATTCCTTAACAACTGCATCTAAAGCTTCTTTCCTACGACCAGCAATACCAAACTTCATTTTCCGATCCTTACACATTTGGGATGCATTTTTCACTACATATTTTCCAGTATATCCAGTGGCACCAAATATTACTATATCTAAACGATCTGCCATTTTTCTGTAATCTATAGCAAAATATCATTAAAATCATTAACATTTTTTACAACTTTACATTTAACTTGACAAAAATATCTTTTGTTAATATAAATCTTATAAAAAATTTAAAAAATGCTCATTAATATATTCCCAGCAAACGAGAATGGATTGAAATGGATTAAAATGGATTCAGATTTTCAGAAATACAGATTCATGAATGTTAAAATGAATCCTTTTCAATCTTGAATGCATTTTTATTCATTTATGAGAATTGCATAGGGCATATCTCTATATCTTTTAATCTAAAAATAATAACATTTTCTGTGAATCGTTAATACTATTCAAATCAGAATTGTGAATAGAAAGTACAGTTTTTTTAATTTAGTTAAATTCAAAAATAATATCAGCAATTTCTGTACAACGTGAATACTGCTCAATTCATTCTGTGAATATGAAATGCAATTTTTTCAATCTAATTGAATAAAAACAGTTTTTATTTAAAAATGGACCATAAAAAATGCTACTTAAATTATTCAAAATTATAAGTAGGAAATTTTTCGTTTTAATACAACTAAGTTTAAAAAAATTGTAACGTAAAAATAATTGACTTATATTCTTCTGTTTCTCTTTGATTAGAAGTAAAATAAATGATCGATGTGAACATTCACCAAGTTGAACACAGCCCGAATATTAGGCTAATAACGGCGCGCAACATCGATCAAGCGAGATTAGATTATCCGACACTTATTATTATTATTATTAGGCGTCAGGAACTCGAAAGCTCATTGCCGCAAATACCAAATCCCGCCACTGTTCCCGTCCCTGAGCCAGATCCCTCCATTTTGTGACCCTCGTACCCCATTTCGTTAAGGTCCATTCTAATATTATCCTCCCATCTATCCTCATACTATCCTCCCGTCTTGGTCTACCCAATGGTCTTTTCCCATCCGGTTTATCAATTAGTACTTTATATGCAATTCGATTCTCATCCATACGCGCCGCGTGACCTGCCCATCTTAATCGACGCGATTTTATGACATTAATAATATCCGGACTATTATATAATTGATGTAATTCTGCGTTGTGTAATTTTCTCCATTCGCCCGTTTCCTCATCGCGTTTTGCCCCGATGATTTTTCGAAGTACTTTATTTTCGAAAGCCCTAAATCTTTTCTCGTCTTGTAACGTAAGTGACCACGCTTCGCTGCCATAAAGGACTACCGGTAAAATAATCGTTCTGTAAATTCTAATTTTTAAGCGCCTAGACAATATCCGCGAACCGAGTAGTTTCTTAACCGAATAGAAGCACGCATTCCCCAAATTAATTCTTCTCTTGAGCTCTTCTCTTATTTCATTAGTTTGGTTTAAAATCGATCCTAAATACTTAAAATTGCTAACCCGTTCAAAAATTTTATCACAGACGACCAGGTTTCCGTTATTATGAATATTCTGAATTCTATCAGTGACCATATATTTAGTTTTTTCAACGTTTATTTGCAGCCCCAGTTCTTTCGTTTTATCTAATAGAATATCCGACACTTACCCAATGTTATCTCATAGGCCCGATTGTCAAAATTATTTTGATTTTAAGTAAGGCTTAAAACTCTCTTTGTCTTTGTCTCTTTTTCGGCTTTTAAAATGAGACAGACAGAGTTTTAAGTCTCACTTAAACAGTAACGAGAATGGATTAAAATGGATTAAAATTTTTTTAATGCATACTTTAAATCCATGAAAATAGATTGAAGGGATTGAAATGGATTAGATCTGAGCTGACACTAGTTTAATATTCGAAAAAAAAAAAATTCATTTAAGGGTTACAAATTTTATTCCTAAGACATTTATAATAAATACATCTGATATTAATTACTTCAAATTGATACTAAAAAATAACGCATCTTAGTAGGACTTGAACTTGGGATCTCTAGATTATGAATCTTCTACGTTACTCGCTACACCACTTCTTCAATTGGTTATTCATTCTCTATTTTAATTACAACCAGTTAAACCAGTGCACGAAATTATATAGATATAATAAAAACATCATCATTTATCAGATATAATAAAATATAAACATTTTACATTACAATGAGACAACATTGGGTAAGTGTCGGATAATCTAATCTCGCTTGGACGATGTCGCGCGCCGTAATCAGCGTAATATTCGAGCTGTGTTCGACTTGGTTTGCGAGTGTTCACATCGATCATTCATTTTACTTCTAATCAAAGAGAAATAAAAGAACATAGCTCAATTATTTTTGCGTTACAACTTTTTTGAACTTATAAGGGAAGATTTACAACTGTTCGAAATCGATTTGATTCTCCATAAGATATGTTGTAAAACACGAAAATCTAAGAGACACGTATTTTTTTATACGTGCTCTAACTCATGTTTAAGGGATGACTACTTAAAAAAAAACAATATTTTTCTTTCAAGGCGAATATCGTCGGAAGTATAAAAGATAAAAAAAATTTATTAAACAAAAGTTTTACGGTTTCAAGAGTACTTTAAAGTTATAGATAAAAAAAAATTTTATTAATTTTTTGTTTAACAAAATACCCCCATAATCCATAATTTTCCATATTTCCATAATTTTCTTAAATTTTCAAATTTTTTCTTACTAAATTAAAGATTATTTTTTTACA
>NW_017304417.1:1429459-1431354 GCF_001594115.1 Trachymyrmex septentrionalis | reverse complement strand
TGCACGCCGAAATTTTATCGAACTTAAAAACGAAAGCAGCTAAACTACCGAAAAGAATATCACAATTGAATTTTAATGCTCAATAGGTATCTATTAAGCTCTTAATATGCTGGAAATCAATAAATAAATTTATTTATTGTGAAAAATATTACTTCGGTTAGGAGTTGTACCCGGGTCTCTAACATTCCGTGCGAGATTCTAAATTTTTAGACTACTGAGGTTTCTATAGTGAAGATAAAGCAAAGAAATAATGACACTACGTATTAAAAACTATATTAACATTTATTTGGATAATTTAATACTTAAAATTAACGCTTAAACAAATTTCTGTTTAAAAAAATTTTTAAACAAAAAGATAAAAATTTTTTTTAATGTTTGATGTTTTATTATGATCTTCACCATTCGAGCTTGTCTTCTCGAAGATATCTGTATATGTTCGCTAGTTTCGTCACTTTTTCTGTTCCAAGCTTATTCCGAATAGGTATCCAAACTAATCCATAGGTTGGAAAAATTCTTTCGAGTCCCGCGCTGCTTGATGGGCACGAATAAAATCTTTTTAAAGAAATTATATTACAGATTTAAATATTACACAATATTATATAATTACACACACACACACACACACACACACACACACACACACACACACACACACATAAAGTATATTTAAATTGTTAGAAAATCTCGCGTCTGAATCATCATGTGTAATGAGATAAGAAATAACCTTCTAAATCACGTATCAGAGTTGTGACATATTTTTCAAAGAAAAGATAAGATAAGAATAACTGTGCGATAATATAAGTTCATATATACATTCAAGATAATTATAATAGACAGTATAAGAATATTCACGTAGCAATTTTACGTTCAGTCAGTGCAGTCGTTCTGTCATAATCATATCTGTACAATTTGTTAAATTGTTTTTATATTACGATACAAAGCAAAGTTTAACATTTTTAGACATGATTATCAATCCACTTAATGTTGTTAGAGGTTTTTTATTAGCATCTATAAGTTCAGATTATATCTAACAAAAACACCAGTCATTAAAGCAAAAATAGAATTAAAAGAACACATACAAAAATTATTGTTGGATAGCATTTTTCATTATAATGGGTTGAAAGTGACAGAAGAAATCTATCTCGATTATCAAGAACCTTATAAACTACATAATTCTGAAATAATTGAAGAAGCATGGAGTGAAGATAATTTAAATTCTCATCCTGGATGTTCAAATGATGACGCAGACTTTGACAGTTCTTATAAAAGACGAGCTGTTGAGTACTGGCGGAATTAGGATATTAATGAAAAAAAATAATAACAAAAGGAATCATCCGCTAAAATCAGTGCAAAATAAATTTAGGATAGTTTCATCTGAACGTCAATTAAGATGATGGGAAGAACAATTACATTCAGGTGGAAATCGTATAGGAAAATTATCTTACATCTCCAAATTTACTACAGCTGTTGAGAATTCATAGTTCATGATATCGATTTACAAAGATAGGCTTTATAAGCTCAAGAAGAAATAAGAAATTTATCATCAACAACACATTCAGATACACACACATACTCGCTCACTCATACACCATACAACCAGTAATATCGTGTAATGAAAATTTGTCACCTTTATTTATTGTATTAAAAGAAATTAATGATATATTTGGACCAAAAGCGTACAAGAAACTTTATTTACACCAATAAGGTAAGAATATTCGTAAATATTTACGATTTCTTGTAAAAAGCTATCTGTAAAAATATCGTATAAAGGTATAAAAGGTATAAAAAATACACTTCAAAATTCTTATAAATCTTACGAGAATATGTTATAAACCTTACAATATTGTTTCGAATTTAGACATAAATGTCAAAGAAATAACAGAATTAATATGTAT
>NW_017304417.1:1416691-1429069 GCF_001594115.1 Trachymyrmex septentrionalis | reverse complement strand
CGTATAACTTTTGTTTAACACATTTTTTTTTATCTTTTATATTCTTTTATATTTTATATATTATATTTTTTATCTTTTATATTTCCGATATTCGCCTTGAAAGAAAAATACCGTTTTTTTTTAAGCGGTGTGTCACCCCTTAAATATGAGTTAGCGCACGTATAAATAAATATGTGTCTCTTAGATTTTCGTGTTTTACAACATATCTCATGGAGAATCAAATCGATCCCGGACAATTGTAAACCTTCCCTTAATTGGATTAAAATGAAAAATTTCTTACTTATAATTTTGAATAATGTAAGTAACATTTATGATCCATTTTTAAATAAAAACTTTTTTATTTAATTAGATTAAAAAATGCATTTTATATTCAGAATATTAACTTGAGCAGTATTCACATTGCACAGAAATTACTGATATTATTTTTGAATTTAATTAAATTTAAAAAAACTGTACTTCTTATTCACAATTCTGATTTGAGTAGTATTCACGATATACAGAAATGCTAATATTATTTTTAGATTGAAAGGCGTAGAGATATGCTCTACGCAATTCCTATAAATGAATAAAAATGCATTCAGGATTGAAAAGGCATAGATATTGGATTTATGCAATTCCTATAAATGAATAAAAATGCATTTAGGATTGAAAAGGATTCATTTTAATATTCATAAATCAGGAATTTCTGAAAATCTGAATCCATTTTAATCCATTTCAATCCATTTTCGTTAACTTTATTATACAGTGTTTTGAAAAGTTTTTGACACCAACTATTAAATTCTGGCATAAAAAAGGTGATCCATTTAAAAATAAAGATTTGACCTTGACGTGATCTTGGCGACGCTATCCAAGGTCAAACTGATAAAATCTTTTAATATAAATTAATAAAATGACTCAATTAAAATAAATCAAAAATAGATAATAACAAGAGCTACAAGCCAATTAAAATTATTAACGTTTATTATTTAAAAGTAGATTAGTAAAAAGTACGTACGTTTCGACGCCGATCGGGTCATTCTCAATGTTATTATAATAATATTACAATAAATGTCGAATTCTTATTATTCTATATTACAATTCTATATTACAAAAATAGTGTTCTATACGTTATAAAGTAGATTTTAAAAAAATATATGTATCAAATGCTTATGTCTTTTCTTTTTTTGTTACAAATATGTGGTCTATCGAAATATTAAAAGTGAGACGTTGAAATATAATCGGGACACTCGTAATAATCGTATTTTTCTTCTATAAAAAGCAATCTATTGAAAAAAAATTTTTTTTAAAGCAGTTGTTAAGTTCCGAATAAAAAAATAATCACAGTGTATAAAAGAAACAACTAACAATAATTAAAAGTAGACCAACAGAAGAAAATTTTTTTTAAAAAAGTATAATAAATAGAAAAACCGTTAGAGTTACGTTAACATTAATATCAATTACAGATTAAAAATGAACAAGTCAATAATTCAGTGCATATTAAAATACAAAATTATAAATACCTTCTTCAGTCGAACTATTGTGAGTCAAAAATTAAAAGAGTAAAGCAAGGGATACAGAAATTTTATAATTAAGTCATTGTGTTGTATTAGAGTAAAGAAACGTGTATCATCGATAGTATCAGACAACGTTATGTGTTAAAAAGAAGACAAATAGACACGGAGATAGATTCCACATAATATGTGGAAGGGGAAAGGAGAGAAGTATTAGAAAGGGGAAAGAGAATGTATGATGTTAGAATATGTTTGCGGCAGAGATTCCGTATCATTTTATTTGTTAATCCCATGTTTTTGTCTTTTTATATTTCCGATATTAATCTCTTGTTGTAAGAGGATTCAATGTCCAAAATTTCAATATTATCCCACTTAAAATTGTGATTATGATCAATGCGGTGGTTGGAAATCACCGATGACAATTTAGATCTTTTATTAATATTGGAAGCACATTCCTGTAATCTTCCCAGTAAACGAAAATGGATTGAAATGGATTAGAAATTTTCAATCCATCTGAATCCCTATTTTAAATCCATAAAAATAAATTGAATTTCATATAAAAAGAAAATTTTTATACATGTGAAAGTTTAAATAAATTAAAGTAGTAATTACATGGAATTCTATAGTCATTAGTTTTAAACTTTTATACAAAAAATATACGCTAACTGTATAATAAAGAAAACGTATTAATATAAAATATACATAAAAATGATTAATGTATTAATTAAAAATAAGGAATTTATTATACATATATAACATTTATTGTACATATTTACGTTCTCTTTATGTTTCTTTTAAGTGTTTCTTTTAAATTTCTATTAAATAAAATAGAATTCATGATATATTTTACGGTACAACTTTTTTTTAACTCAATTGAATTAAAACAAAAAATTTCTTATTCACATAATTGAATAAAATAACATTCATGATGCATTTTTAAATGAAACAATGGATTTTCTACTTACAATTTTGAATAGTATTCATGGCCTATTTTAAGAAAATGGGCCATTAAAAGAAAAACTTTTTTTATTCAATTGGATTAAAAAACTGTATTTCCTATTCAGAAATTTAAATTTAGCGATATTCACTATGCATAGAAATAGCTGATATTATTTTTAGATTCAACTGGATTAAAAAACTGCATTTCCTATTCAGAATTTTAAATTAAGCAGTATTCACGATGCATACAAAATACTGTAATATTATTTTTAGATTAAAAAGCATAGAAATATACTCCATGGCATTCCTATAAATGAATAAGAATGTATTCAAGATTGAAAAGGAATAGATATTTGTTTCATGCAATTCCTATAAATGTATAAAAATGTATTCAGGATTGAAAAGGATTTATTTTAATATTCATAAATCCATATTTCTAAAAATCTGAATCTATTTTAATCCATTTCAATCCATTCTCGTTTTCTGGATTGTTTTTTTCTTTGACCTACGTAACTAGCATCGTAAATATCACAAAAGATCTTATAGACTACGTTTTGATTGTATAATGGACAAACCATACTTTCCTTTTTTTTATGAAATTTTTAAGCGAATTCGAAGTATAATAGAATAGGCTAATTTAGTTGAACATATTAACAATTGGAGAGAATTTTTCAGATATGGATTTCACGTAAGGAATTGTGAAAAACTTGTCCTTAAGTATTTTGTTAACAGTTCTGTTAGTATTTATTATCTATATAAAATTTAATTCTTTTTTGTATTAAGGAAAAGATGAATTATAGTAGATATCCATTATTAAAAAAAATATTGATAGTATTAATTAGATTTTTTGGTTTGCTGGGAACGAGGATGACACAAGCGGATTATTTTATTCACAAATCCATAGATTACGTCTCTCTTGTGACAAACCGGATGCTGTGAGTTATAATTAAGAAATCTGCCGGAAAAAGTTGTCTTGCGATATCCGTTAAAAACAAGGCTCCGTTCCACAACCAATAACATTGTGTCCAAAAAACTTCTACTGTCAATGCCAACCTCCAGAAGTCCATAGTAAATTGCAACATATTCGTAACAAAGAAGGAAGGTAAATATAGAAAATATAGAAACATTTGATATGTATCTATATTTTTTTTAAATCTATTTTATAACGTATAGAATACTGTTTTTGTAATATGAAAATCTGACATTGATTGTAATATTATTATAATAACATTGAAAATGACCCGATCGGTGTCGAAACGTTTATACTTTTTACTAATCTAGTTTTAAATATTAGATATTATTAATTTTAATTGGCTCGTAGCCAATGTTATTATTACCTATTTTAGATCTTTTTATACCATACAACTTTCGTCTGAAACATTTCTTTCGTCATCCTCCCGAGTAAATCCGGAGTCTTTTTTTTTGAACACCTTATATCATATTATATATATTATTTCCTGTGAGTTTCTTTTTGAAGCCTTTATTTAAGTAAGCCTTTACATTTGTAAATAGAAACCATTTTAAAGACCAAAATGTTTACAGTTAATTTTTTTTTCTTTACATAAATATTATTTAAAATATATATGTATATATATCTACAATATATGTAGTAAATGCAAAAAATATTCCGCGTACAGAGAAAATATTTTTTAAAAAACTATTTTTAAAAAGTAAATATTATATTATCCAATGAAAAATAAGCATCGAATTGATGTCGAATCGATATAAATACGATAATTTCAACATCAATTTGACGTCGATTCGACGTTTAATTGACAATCATTTCTTATTGGATAATTAACAATTTATTTATAAACAATAAAATAAACTGTATGTTTCTTAAAATTAATTATACCAAAAAGATACGTATTAATTATACAAAATATATTATCCGAAAAAAAGCAAAAATTAAAAATTGTATTGTTTGAATGCTCAAAAAAATATTCGTATAGACGAGAAATTTATCTTTTAAAATCAGGAATACATGCAAAGGTCATTTGTTTATGTTAGAACAGAATGTATTGTATAAAATTGCTAATTAATGTTTATTTTCTACAAATAAGACTTTTTTTATAACAAATTTCTTTGTACGAATACTTTTTGCTCTCACTATAGTATATCTGTTATATAACAATTAATAATTAGGTAACTATGTAACAAATAAAAATTATAATTGCGAGCAAGCAAAAAAAATCAAGGAAGAATAGAACGGAGTGTTCTCTTCATATATGACATACACACAATACATGCATCCAGAAGCAGGAGCGCTGGAACCGCTCAGTGAGCGGTCGTATTTCTGGATGTACCCAATACTAGTGCGGTACAATAAAAGTGTATGCAACATCGTACGTTACATCACGTTCCTATCAATATTCACTTTAACGATTAACTGAAAATAGCGGTTTCCAGCTGGATCCGCTCCACTCTCCCTTGATTCTCTCTGCAAGTACCTACAGATTTTTTTATTGCAACTCAATGGGTGCGTTCAAGCCGGACAAAGCAGCTAGCCTGCTCACCGAGCGATTGAATGTGATTGGTTGGATCTATAAGTAACAACCAATCATGTTTATTTGCTTGGCGAGTAGGCCAGCCGTTTTGTCGACTTAAACGCGCCCATTGGCTGTGTTCAGGGTATCAATCATAAAACTTTATCCCTAGGATAGAAAGTGAAGTGAAAATTTTAACCATTGAAATTGATGGAAAAATTTTTCATTTTTTACTTTTTATCTTAAGAAAAAAGTTTCATACCAGCATAGAAAACAGTAGCTTTGCAACTGCTGTAAAATTTTTCAATACAATTGGTTCGTACTTTTGATTCCTTATGTATCTAAATACAATCATATTGAAGAATTTTACAGTTGCAAAGCTATTTTTTTAAAGTCTCGCTAAAGACTCGAGCGGGACGGATGTACGTCTCGCCCACTTCAGATATTACATCACTCATTTTTTGTAAAGCGTTTCCAGCTTCGACTGTGCATTGCGTTACATTATTTGTCTTGATTACATGATTATATCGTCCTATTCACCGGTTTAAGATAACCGGTGTATTATACTTTGATTTCATGATTTATTTATGATTTCGGCCGGAATCGACGCCATTTTTGAAGAAGCAAAGCTACTTTCTCTACTGAACACAGCCAATGTCATCAATCTACTCTTCAATCTCAATGGCTGACTATTATCGACTTGGGGTGCATTTCACATATAATGCATTATTTATTTTTCTTGTTCGAATGTAACAAGAATAAATTATGCATATCATGCACGAAACAGAATGTAACTTTAAAGAATTGAGAACGTCATATTTTCCATCGTGTACCAGCGAATTAACATAATGACATTAGATAATGCTGCGTGCGTCATACATACAAAAAAAAGATGATAGTTCAAGTGCAACGCATACAAGATATAAACTAAACATACTTACGAAATTATCAATTGGAGCAAATTAACAACTGTAGAAATCGAGTCTTTTCTTAGAAAAAATATTAATAAGTGTTTATCTACGAGACGAATCACACTTGCACCACTTGTGCACGTGGATATACGGGTGTGGTTGTCGAGCACGAAAGGTACACAATCGACACGGTCGACAATCGACAGTCAACTGATGACAAAGTTTTCGATTAATCGCGTTGTTCAATTCGGTCGTCGGTAATCGTAGGGCCAAAATCAGGGGGTCGATTCTGTATCTTTAAACAAGGTGAAAAAGAACAAATTTACTAGATGTTAACTAATGAAATTATCAGTATACTAATAAATTCGTTCACTTTTGTATTTTTCACCTCGTTTTAAGATATAGAATCGATCTCTAGATTACGCATTGAAGAATAAGATTGAAGATTGAAAGATTGAAGTTTGACCAATCAGAACAATAGAAGTCAAAACTTCTTTATCCTCATTGATGAAATTTCAATCTTTAATTTTTAATCTTAATCTTTAATGCATAGTCTGATTCCGGCCTAAGGGCCATTCCACATAACTTGAAAAAAGAACAAAATTATCCAATCTTTATTAATTATCGCATTTAATAAGACTTTTTTTATAACAAATTTCTTTGTACGAATACTTTTTGCTCTCATTATAGTATATCTGTTATGTAACAATAATTAGGTAACTATGTAACAACTAAAAATTATAATTAATTGCAAGCAAGCAGAAAAAATCAAGGAAAAATAGAACGGAGTGTTCTCTTCATATATGACATACACACAATACATGCATCCAGAAGCAGGAGCGCTGGAACCGCTCAGTGAGCGGTCGTATTTCTGGATGTACCCAATACTAGTGCGGTACAATAAAAGTGTATGCAACATCGTACGTTACATCACGTTCCTATCAATATTCACTTTAACGATTAACTGAAAATAGCGGTTTCCAGCTGGATCCGCTCCACTCTCCCTTGATTCTCTCTGCAAGTACCTACAGATTTTTTTATTGCAACTCAATGGGTGCGTTCAAGCCGGACAAAGCAGCTAGCCTGCTCACCGAGCGATTGAATGTGATTGGTTGGATCTATAAGTAACAACCAATCATGTTTATTTGCTTGGCGAGTAGGCCAGCCGTTTTGTCGACTTAAACGCGCCCATTGGCTGTGTTCAGGGTATCAATCATAAAACTTTATCCCTAGGATAGAAAGTGAAGTGAAAATTTTAACCATTGAAATTGATGGAAAAATTTTTCATTTTTTACTTTTTATCTTAAGAAAAAAGTTTCATACCAGCATAGAAAACAGTAGCTTTGCAACTGCTGTAAAATTTTTCAATACAATTGGTTCGTACTTTTGATTCCTTATGTATCTAAATACAATCATATTGAAGAATTTTACAGTTGCAAAGCTACTTTTTTAAAATCTCGCTAAAGACCACTCGAGCGGGACGGATGTACGTCTCGCCCACTTCGGGTATTGCATCATCCATTTTTTGTAAAACGTTTCCGGCTTCGACTGTGCATTGCGTTACATTATTTGTCTTGATTACATATGATTATTTCGTCCTATTCACCGGTTTAAGATAACCGGTGTATTATACCTTGATTTCACGATTTATTTATGATTTCGGCCGGAATCGACGCCATTTTTGAAGAAGCAAAGCTACTTTCTCTACTGAACACAGCCAATGTCATCAATCTACTCTTCAATCTCAATTATTATTGACTTAGGGTGCATTTCACATATAATGCATTATTTATTTTTCTTGTTCGAATGTAACAAGAATAAATTATGCATATCATGCACGAAACAGAATGTAACTTTAAAGAATTGAGAACGTCATATTTTCCATCGTGTACCAGCGAATTAACATAATGACATTAGATAATGCTGCGTGCGTCATACATACAAAAAAAAGATGATAGTTCAAGTGCAACGCATACAAGATATAAACTAAACATACTTACGAAATTATCAATTGGAGCAAATTAACAACTGTAGAAATCGAGTCTTTTCTTAGAAAAAATATTAATAAGTGTTTATCTACGAGACGAATCACACTTGCGCCACTTGTGCACGTCGATATATGGGTGTGGTTGTCGAGCACGAGAGGTATCGACAATCGACAGTCAACTGATGACAAAGTTTTCGATTAATCGTGTTGCCCGATGCGGCTATGCAAGTTGTGTGAATATATCCTAACAATCGCGCAACACGATTGGTCGAAAACTTTACTATTGCTGTTACGAAAAGTGTGTATGTATATCTAGCTTAACACATAATGCATAAGAAATTGAACCAATCAAAATCCTTCGTTTCCTTTCTTTCCATGAAATAAAGTTCGTTTATGCAATTACTGCCGCAGATGTCGTTCGTTTATTCTACCTGCAAAAGCGACTGCAGCGCATTATTTATCATTCGTTTACGCAGGAATGTATACCGTCTGCGCAGCTCGGAAGTCCTGCTCAAGATGCTATGCTCGTAGTACTGCGTAAATGAACGACAAACTGCGCTACAACTGCCTTTACAGGTTGGATATCTTGCTGTTCATAATACCAGTTATAATAGCCGATTGTATTACTAAAAATGAAATTTATTAAAATATTAAAAAATGAAAAAGATTAAGAACAACTTGTCAAAATCGATCCTACTAAAGTGAAAACAATGCAACGTAAATACATCAAATATGATAAAAAACGCCAAGATTGGTCGAATTTTGGATGTTACAATTAATGCATTATATATATTCTTTTATTAAATCAATTTATTCCAGATATAATTGCGAGCCGATAACATTCGGTTTCAACACAATCATTCTGAAACGCTAATAATCCCTCTTAAATTAAATTAGAAAGAAAGAAAGTAAGTAAGAAATTTATTGCAAAAAATATATATATTACCTCAGCTAAGATTAAGATAAGAACCTGAGACTTCTCAACTTTCCGGGAAGTGTCTAAGGCCAGAATCAAACTATACATTAAAAATTGAGATTGAAGATTGAAGATTGAAATTTGACCAATGAGGACAAAAGAATTTTAGCTTCTATTGTTTTGATTGGTCATATTTCAATTTTTCAATCTTCAATTTCAATCTTCAATGCGTCTAATTCCGCCCTTAGCCAACTCAACTATTGAGGCTTCGGAAATATTCTTCGTAATAACTGATATGTACAGAGAGAATGCGTTGTATGGCCGCATGTGTATAAACATATTGAGAATTTTAAGTACAACCGTATATGTGAATACATCAAATACGATAAAGAACGTCAAAATCGGTCAAATTTTGGATTTTCTAATTTAATTTAAGGAGGATTATTAGAGTTTCAAAATGATTGTGTTGAAACCGAATGTTATCGGCTCTCAATTATATCTGAAATAAATTGATTTAATAACAGAATATATAATATATTAATTGTAACATCCAAAATTTGACCGATCTTAGCGTCCTTTATCGTATTTGATGTATTCACATATACTCGTGCTTAAAATTCTTAATATGTTAAGAAACATATGTTAAGTAACGTATAAAATATATAATGTAAAAGGTACGAAGTTTGTTAATTTGTATTTGCGATCAAATTAACCTAAAAATCACATCTTTTGTAGATATAGATTGAAAATATCAATGTACATAAGAATTATGAACTTTTTAAATAAATTATATAATATTTTGGAATTTATTTAATATTTTCGGATTTTTTATTTAGGCCTAATTTTACAACTCACCGTTAACTTTTAACCGAGGTTCAATTTATTTTTCATCTCTTTCCAATTCTAGCATTAGAAAGAGATGAAGAATAAGTTGAACCTCAGTTAAGAATTAATCATGAGTTGTGAAGCTGGTGCCCTATTTTTGAGCACATATATATATATATATAATTTTTGCATACGAAAATGACGAATTTTTCGATTGTGATTGATCGATTGTATACGGAATTGCTATTTCTGTATGCGATATTTGTTCAAGAATAGGACCGCTAGGTCTTAATTTTCAATCAGCTCAGCTTTTTCAGATTTTATTGGAAGATACGATCCAATACGATATGAGCAGCTATTCATGCAGAGACCCATTCGGTAAATTTAGGTCATGTGACCAACAAATAAGAAAGCAAAGGATGCGCTATCCACTGCATAAACGAATGCACGCATTGTGTCTGAAGCTTAAACGTAGTCTATGGCCGATATTCATAGGCTGTGGTCAAATGCTTTGAAGCGAGATTTTGATCACAGTCCATTTGATGGACCAATTAGACGAAAGAATTTTACAAACTGATCAGTTAAAAAATGCTTCAAAGCGATTGCAGCATTGACCATACCCATAGTCAAATCTTATATTCAAGACCGTCTTCTTAAGTACGGTCTTAAGAAGTCACGAATCAATCAGAGGGCTGCATTAACATCTTAAGATATTGCTTAACGTACGGTCTTGAAATAAGAATCGACTATGAATACCGACCTATGTACTTTATAGTTGTGTACATAAAAGCGCGCCAAAAGTTAAATGAGCAGTATCTATGGGTGCTTTCACGCATATATCATTTATCCTTGTTGTTCGAATGTTAAACAAGGATAAATGATGCATTATGCGTGAAACGGAATGAACTTATATATACACTGGATATGCCCCTTTTTTCCAACGTGCGTTTCTTCGAACAAACGTAATAACGATGCCATTTTCTAAATTATTTCCTCCTCCGGATATATATGAGGAAATATGAAATCTATTTTTTTCATTCGTTAATGCATCCCTTAATACAAATTTGTATTTGGCCATGTAAAATAAGAATTTATTTTAGATATATCGATATGCAAGTTTTGAATTACACAATAAATGTAAAACAAATAAATAAAGAACAAATTAAGAATGAATTATGCAAATGTAAGAATTATTTTATTTTATTTTAAATGTTAAGAGTTAATTTATTTTATTTGTTTCAAGATAAGTAAGCACGTAATTAAATATGTAATTCCTGATTAATTCAATATTATAAAATACACAAGAGTAAGATATGCTGTCTCTTATTATATAATTAAAGATGCGAAATTTCTCTACAATTTTAATTGACAGCGTTTTCTTTTTGTTTTATTATTACGTTTAATTTTGATACTAATATTCGTATGACTCTTAACTATTTATGCTTTATACATATCTATATCTTTTACAGCATTTGAAGAGAAAAAAAGACATGTACAAATATTTACATATGATAGACGATTCGTAATAGAATTAAGCGTAGTCAATAATTTTAACTTGACTTTAATTCCGAGATAAATTTGATAGATTACAACTTAGCACGTAATTCATTTCAATACGCTAGATTGTATCACGAATTGCATAATTCAAGTATAGATTTTCTTTAATAGTGTCGGTTATCTTTACACACATATATATGTATACTTCGACAGATTTAATTTCTCCTTCAAATTTTTATTGTACAAAAATGACTCCCAAATCGCTAAAAATACAAACAAAACCACAAGCACTTACCATGTAAATACCAACTTTATTTGCTGCATTGTTGTATTTCAATTGCGAGTATACTCACCAAGTATTTATTAAGAAATAAATAATTTATTATTTACAGTATTTTTTTATATGATATTGGAAAAAGCGGCACTTTAAAGATAGGATCAGTATATCTATTTAAAGCGAAGCATTCTTAACCGCATTTTAATACAGTCGTTGGTTTCATAGTCAGTATTATATAATTATACGGTCAGTTATATATAAAAAAAATTTTAATTATGTATGCACATGTAAAAGACTGAAATATTATCATTAAAAAAATATTTTTTGGTATTATGTTTTAAACATAACGCTACCATTACCATGAAAAACTTTTCTGCAGATATATTTTCAGAAACGCAGAGCAATCTACAATAAAGATAGATAAAATACGTTATTATGGTCGCTTTACATATTTAATATACGCACAATTTTAAACTCTATTCCATTATGCCACTGTATTTCATTCTCCGAATCGATATTTACAATTCGCAGCCTTCTTATTTCTTTATTTCATTGTACACTCCATACCGTCGCAATCATATGTTTGTAAATAGCCCTCACTACGTCTCATTTCGCAAATGAATATATCCAGTGAGCTGTTGCCACGCGATCAATCTTATCCTCAAACACAAAAAAATATGAATTACATTCGTTTCTATTTTAACATGAATCTATATCGTCACAAATATGTTGTCTCGCTTTTTCAATATATGCTACTATTTACACAAATGCACATGAAAATTGCAAAATTGGCTTCACGCGGCGCGTAAAATAATCTACAAAATAATTTATTTTATGTACGTCAATAAGACAATATGTTCAGCATGCAATATCGATAGTTTCGAATTATATAAGATAATAAGTTCTATAAGTCGAGCTTAACTTTCACCTTGTTTCTTCGTTTATACAAAATGAATACAAAACTTTATGAGAAGAAATTTCTTCTTTATAACAAAGAAATATTATCAACTGTTCATTATTAGAGCAAAACATGATTATTTTTGATAAATG
>NW_017304417.1:1399947-1416591 GCF_001594115.1 Trachymyrmex septentrionalis | reverse complement strand
AGAAATATTATCAACTGTTCATTATTAGAGCAAAACATGATTATTTTTTATAAATGTTGATTATCTCTCTCTCTCTCTCTCTCTCCTTTAGTCAATTGCTAAATTTAAAATTTTTTCAATTAAAAAATATTTTACGGGAGATGTTCCAGTGTGATATTATAAATAAAATCCTTATATCAATAATTCTCTCTTTCACTCTTTCTCTCCTTCTTTTCTTTTTTCTTCCTTTTAACTGAAACAAGATTGAGGTAGCAAATACTTCCTCATACTCTATGATAAATAAGGAAAGCATAATGCTGTATTAAGTGATCCAACAGTTCGATACGAACGGAGTATAATTATCGGTCTTACGCTAATATTTACAAGTATGTCACATTAGTTTTGTATGTTTAGAACTATGGTATCATAAAGTAATGAACGCAAAAATAGTATTTTTATCTATTTCTATTCTCTTCAAATCACAAACGCGTCAAAAGACTATCGAAAAAAAAGTGCGATCCAATCTGTGTTTCCATCATATTTTGATTTGCGTAACAGATTACGTTAGGTGGTTGCTGAATTAACGCGTTAATTGTCGACCGAAATTTTACTAACAAGTACAATAGATCGACACAGCGTATGACTTTAGTGTGCATATTGTATTGGATAATTTCGTATAATTTCATCTCTGTGAAACACGATATTTCTTTAAATCTTTAATCATTATATAGAGAAAATGTATATGTTAGATTTGTACAATTTCACAGACATTATACTATAACGCAACACCATCGTCCGTCTGTGTCTATTGTAACGCTATCAAATTGGATTGCATTAAGCATAGAGCCGGCTAATTATTAATTCTCATCTCTCAAATGAGAACAGTGAAACCAGATATCATTATTCAAGGCGATTATGTGCGCAAGCTATATTTCTAAACTAAATATACATATATAATTAGTATCGAAAATGCAAAATATATGCGCATAGCGCGGAAGCTTATTTTACATAACGAAATATATGATAGAGGATACGGCACAATCAACGTTATTAATGTTCGGAGAGTTTAGGATATTGGCTTATTAGCATTTTTTACAGAGTATTCTAGAACGCGTAACGTAGAGCGTCAAAATCTTCGAAAACACCAATTAATTATGTAACTAACAGAAGCAGAAACTACCAAATCGTCAACTGAACCGCATCCGGATAGTATATAGAAAATATATACATTTATGATTCTAATAATGTCGTTAATTTTTTTCACAATTGCACGATAAAATCGAATATGCAAGAATTAGTTTATTAATTTAAAAAATTGTAAAAAGTACTCTAGAATTATATTCCAGTATAATTTGGATACTTATCATATTGTAGATACGGAAAATATATTTATTTTAAATAAAAATAATTTTAACATAAAAATTCCGAGAAATTATACCGGTTACATTCTCTATTGGTACGTTACCAATTAAAAAAAAAAGAAAAGAAAAAAGGAAACACTATTTACTCGTTCGTATTACTCAACGAATTCCGATATACATTCCGATATATAAAAATTTCTCTTCTCGTTATGCGCCGAGGATATAATTCGATCTCCCTCGTATTTCTTTCCTTTCCACGTATCTGTAAAATTTTCTAATCTAGGGAGTATCATGCATATCCTATACACATCTTCGATATCATTATATTATCATTATATTATCCGTTTGTTATATAATAAACATCGGAATAATTCTTTTATACATATAGGTACAAGTGGTGCATGCTCACAGAACATCGTGCACCGTGCATTCAGTACTTCTCCCACGTAGAGACGTAAAAGAGCCAGTGTCGTCACAAACACTCTCACTTGCAGCAAAATTATACACAAAATGATTTCGATATCGTGTCACAATCGAGGAAGAAAGAAGCACTAGGAATTGGCATTTGGCGGCGGTGGTCTTCTATCGTAGTCCCGCCTATAATCTTTGTTCGGCCGCCAATCGTTGGAATAACCATCTCCTGCATAACCACGACTTCTGAAATGACTTGATGCAATATCCGTGGGCGGATAACCACCACCACCACTGCTACCTCCATAGCCACCTGGCCCGTATCCGTAACTCGGTGGTCCCGACGAGTATCGATAATAATCACTAAAAAATCATACTCATTGAAACAAAATTTATGAAATAGATCGATCAGATATATGTACAGATGAACTATTCCTCACCTTCTTTTATCGTTCATGTGCATACCACGATCTCGATCTCTGTCTCTGTCCCTATGATAACCACCCGACATTCGACCATAAAGATCGAAACGATCGCGCTTATGATCTCCGAATCTATAAAAAAAAATTGCACAGTTAAGAAATAATTAACTTTATATTACTCGCGTAGTTTTTTAAATGTAAATACTCGCATTATTATATGTTCTGAAACCCTAACGTTACATCTCAATTTTCATGATACTGTTCTCTTTGTGATTATTTACAATTATTATAAAATTGATACATCCTTTAAATAAAAATGCAAAACAATATAATAAATTGTAAAACAAATTTTAATTGTAAAACAATATAATAATGTATATAAGTAGCATTCATGTATTTAGCAAATTTATAGGATAAGGATGTTCTGAACACTCCATATAAATAATAAAATATTAAATAACAATAAAGCAAAGATCTCTATTCATGTTTAATAATCTAAATAATTTTACATGAGTTGAATGAAATAAAATTCAAAAAATTAAATTAAATATGGAAATATTAGAAAATATTTTAAACATTGTACATATGGATATGAAGTATAGATGAATATAAAAAATAAGCTTACCCGTACCTGCTGTCTCTCATATCTCTTCCGTCTCTGGATAACCAATGATCATCTTCCCTGCTACCACTATAATGTCCCATATTGTATCCACTGTCCCTCCTCATTCTATCATCCTTGTTCATACTTAATCTATCACCTCTGTCGTGCCCCCTATCTCTATCTCTGTCACGATCCCTATCTCTTTTCATATCTTTATGCTTCGACTCTTTTTGTTCTTTATGTCGCGATGTGTCTGAGCTATTAGTGGTATTCGATGTAGAATTTGGCGTTGATGTTATAGGCGTAATCGTAATAGCACCGATAGTAACCGTGGACGTGCTGCTGATATTACTGCTGACAGCAGAAATAGTTGAAAGGTGTTTCTTACTTTGCGTACTGCTATTCGAGTTTTCTTCAATATCATCAACTTTACGTTTCATTATTCTGCTATCTTTATTACTGTTGTCTGCCTGTTGCTTGTCGAAATGTTTCTCGTGAGATACCTTTTCATTATGTTTCTGTCAAATAAAACAGAAAATTATTATAATTTCTCATCTATTTGTTTTCCATGCAATAAATTAAAAGTAATGCGCACAGTACCTTTGTAGTATTAGAAGTATCCTCTTTTTTATCAGGACTAGATGTAGCACCGCCATTGTTGTCGCCGTCCTTCTTTTTTACTAGATTCTTATACATTTTGTAAAGCTTTTTCGCTTTGAAGGTCGTAAACTTGGAAGCAAAGTACCAAAGATTACTTTTCCATTCTTTGCTTTGTTCAGGAGTTTTATATTCCGCCAGACACGTGTCGATATGATTTCCAATTTGATAAAGACTTCGACGTGCACGTGCAACTCGCTCTTCTTCACTCAGAGACATATCTGGTGTATCTAAGGCCTTTAACGCCTTCTTTACTGGTCTCATCTTTTCTTTACACTGTATGAAAATATATTAATCATTTTTCCCCGATTTTTATTTATATTATGCATATTATAGACATTTAATTTATAGAAGTTGTTATAAGAAAAACATATATGTGTATTAAATGTACATATAAATTTGTATATTAAATTTCTTAAAAGAATTATATTAACCTCATCAAATACTGGCGGATCTAATTCACCGATTACATCGACAGCTCTTGGTTCATTATTTGCAGTAAAATGCATAGGACCTGCAGCTTGCTTATTCTTTTTCATCTTTTTGTTATCTTTTTTCTCCTTCTTAACTTTTTTATCTTTTTTCTTTTCATCAGGTACATCATCGATTTCATCTTTGATATCTTTTTTTGCAACGTTTTCATCTTCTTTTTTAACTGAAGACTATAATCATAAAAAAATATATATATAGACGTATAATTCCATATAAATTCACGAAATACAAAAATTTACTCTCTCGCTTTTAAAACTTACTTTGTCGATTTTGGATTTTGATTTTTTATTTTCGTCACCAGAGCTATCGTTATCTTCTACAATTTCTTTGGTAATTGCTTTCACCTCTTTAGGCTTTCTCGGTTTCCTCATTCGCGTCTAAAATAATTGAGTAATTTATAAATGTAAACTTTTAAAAAGAAAATATAATTTATATATTAAGCATATTAATTTCAAAATTTATAGTCTATAACTCTTTCATATATTTTACGATTGCTTGCTAAGATAAGTAAAATATAGGATAGGCTTGGTAAAGTATAGGAAAAGATGAAAGGATGGGGACAGTCGGGATATTACCTTGTATTCGGTTTCTAACTGAAGGAGAAAGAGATAATCCTGTAGAAATAAAAAAGACCAATATAGACGTCCGTTGACATGCCATATATCAAATGATCTTACCACTCCTAACTTAAGATCAATTTGCTTCTTCAAAATCTTCAAGAGATATTCCGCACGTGCATTTACACGTTTGAGTTGTACTTTATTGCCATTGGGAAAAATCTTATCGCCGAGTTTCAAACTAGTATCTGTTTTTATCGCCTCCCATGAACCCATACCATGCTGATATATACCCTTTAACAGTCTAGCATCATCCTCAGAAGTCCATTCGCATTCGAAATTGGCTGGTTTCAATCTGCAGTAAAAATATTTTACTGTGTTTCATAATCAATTTTAAAGAAGTATGTGAATTTAATTAATTTTTTAATTAATTTTATATTATAATTTGTTCACTATTTAAATTAAGTTACTTAAGACTAACTAATTATATAAATTTTAAACTTACTTAATATCGAGATGCCAATTAGCACGTTGTTCGGGATCAGATGGCAAAGCTTGTTCCAAAGGCTCGAGTTCTTTAACAGCGGCTGAGAATGACTTTGCGTTCACCATTACACCACCTATCTTAAAAGTGGGTCCTCGTCCCCTTTTACGACCTGGTCCTTTGCCTTCTTCCTCGCCACCTTTATTTTCTTTCGCGGTATTCTCAAATTCTACTAAACATGCATCGCATCTAGACATTAATTGCTCACCCAAGAAGCGCAATTCTGTCATCGGTTTCTCTTGTAAATCAGCGTCAGTTGCGATATCTTCTAATCGTTTTAAAGGCGCTGGGAATTTTTTATAACTCTTGATGAACCGTCGTATCTGTAAAAGACAATAACATTGTTATATTAAAGACATGCACGAGAGATTAAATAATTTCTCATAAAATAAGACTCGTACATACCTCAATATCAGTAAAACTCTTGATATTCTCGCGCGGCGTAACTCTCGGTCTACCTCTTTTCTTAGGTCTATCATCGTCGCTTCCTTCCGCTTCGCTACCCGATTCTTCGCCATCCTCACTGTCATCTTGTACTTTTTTCCGCTTTTTGCCTTTCCCTAAAAATAAATACAAAATAACATTTATGCGTTTGCTTAAATATTTTACATTTAAATGCAAATTCTTCTAAAAATACCTTCGCTCTGATTGAGTTGCTGAAGAGTTTTTCGACTTCTCGGTGGTAGATACAGATCCTCCATTTCTTTGGATTTTTCCTCTTCTTCTATCTTTCTTCGAAAATTCTCCGGAATAATTTCGGCCTGAAGTATAAAAAAATATTAAATAAACAACTTAATAAGAATAATATGTTTATATATTTTTTTAAGATATTAATTTATACACAAAAATAAATTAAGAGAAAAAATATTTACCCAATCTTTACTTTCATCATCGTTATCATTTGATTGATTGATAGGTTCCAAATCCTCTTCAAATGCTGTTTTAAAACTGGCGACTTTAAAGGCGGACAACAATTCATCGCCAACCGTTGTCGGTCCTTCGTCTCTTGTTTCAGCTCTTCTTAATATTTCGTCGATATCGCACTAATATTACAAAAATAATAACATTTATAACAAAATATTGATTGCATAAACATTTATTAGAGAAAAAATATTAATTATTAAAATAAAATTATGTAAACATTTCAATATATCAAACTAATGTTACATCCGAATAGATGTGTTCAAAGTTAGTCATACTTCTAATATTATAATATACATATGTTAAATATTAATAAGCTCTCATATTTTCAATTAAACTAGCAAAAGTGTAAAATGTGCTAATAAACTTACAGTTGGTTCCTCATCTCCATCTTCTTCGTCTTTGAATAAATCTTCGGCGCCAAATTTTAAAATAGCATTCAAATCTTCTTTGTTAAATGGATTACTATTGGTTCCCGCGTTCTTTTTATCTAACACTGTCCTACCGGTTGTATCCATTCGCTGTATCACTAAATGATCTAAGACCATTTTTTGCTTCGCGCGTTCAACAATTTCTTCCTCGACTGACTTTTTAGTAACCAATCGATAAATATTTACCTACATACAATAAATACAACATGAATTTGATTAAAAGATTGAAGTTTTGTTTGAAAAATTTACAAGTAAGCATCGATTTGAAACAATTGCTTGTACCTTATTCTTTTGTCCTATTCGATGCGCTCTGGCCTGTGCCTGCAAATCATTTTGCGGATTCCAGTCAGAATCAAAAATTATCACAGTATCTGCAGTGGCAAGATTAATGCCAAGACCACCGGCTCGCGTCGACAATAGAAAACAAAAGTCTTGCGATCCCTCAGCATTGAAGTGATCCAACGCTTGTTTTCTTAATTCCCCCTTTATACTTCCATCTAATCTTTGGAATGGGAAATGTCTCCTTTGTAGATATTCACCAAGAATATCCAACATTCTGACCATTTGACTGAATATCAGTACTCTGTGTCCCGTGTCGCGCAATCTCACTAGTAATTTATCTAGAAGCACTAATTTGCCAGAACCACGAATTAATTGTTGCAAATAATCTTCATTAGTCTTTTCCCTTTCGGCATCAATCGGTTTCGTGAGAAAGGCGTGATTGCAGCATTTTTTCAATTCAATAACAATGTTCAAGAATGTTGTAGTAGATCCTCTCACGCCTTTTCGCAATGCTTCATAATTTTTTGTCAATATCCACTTGTAATATTGTTTTTGCAAGGACGTCATTTCAACTCGTAAGATCTGTTCGACTTTAGCAGGCAAAGATTTCTCGACGTCTTTCTTAACTCGTCGCAGAATAAATGGTTCCAATTGCTTGTGCAACTTGGAGTATCCCTTCTGTGCAGCATTATCGTGTTGCTTTTCAAATTCTTCCCAAGAAGAAAATCTATATCCGAACAATAACAAATATACAAAATAGAATAAATTAAATTGATATTTTCAAATATATATCTAAATATATAGATAAATTAAAAATATATAGAAAAATTAAAAAAAGCAGTAACTAACTTTGTAGGCATAATGAAATGTAATAAGGCCCACAGCTCCTTCAAGCTGTTCTGTAATGGAGTACCAGTAATCAATAAACGATGATTGGTATGAAATTCGGTAAGTGCTTTGTATAATAAAGAATCATCATTCTTTAATCGATGAGCTTCGTCTACTAATAATACCGCCCAATTTAAGGCACCCAAAAATGTTTTATCTTTAAGTACTATCTCATACGTCGTAAGAATGACGTTGAACTTTAATCTCTTCGAATCCTGGTAGCACCATTCGTATTCCCTAATCTGAAAAGAATTTATGTGATTTATTTAAAGAATCTCAGAATGTCAAACATTGCAGGGTAGTGAAAAAGAATACTTACGACATTACGAGAATTGATATCACCCAAGTAAGTGACAAAATTTATGTCAGGTGCCCATTGAGACATCTCTCTTTGCCAGGAAGTCATAGTTGACAGAGGAACTACTAGTAAAAATGGTCCGTGAAGGTGTTGCGTGTGAAATAAATAATAAAGGAAGCATATCGTTTGGATTGTTTTGCCGAGACCCATTTCATCGGCTAATATAACACTAGAAAAAAAAAGATAATTAAAAGATTAAATAAATAATTAATAATTTTAGCGTCGTTATTTATTATTAAAAAAAATCTGTGTACCTATTTTCTTTGCACCAAGAATGTATCAACCAATTAAGTCCATCCATTTGATAATCTCTCAATATTAAATCTTTTTCCTTGCCCATGTAAATAGGTTGTTCATTCAACTGATAAAATTTAGGTCTAGATTTGAGAACTTTGCAATGTTTGCTCGGTGTTCTTTTGGAATCTTCTCTGTCACAAAATTCCTTTATCTTCTCTGGCCATTTTTTTACTATCAAAATTCCATCTTCCCATGTAGCTTCAGCATATGACAAATTTTCCCATTTACAGAAATAATCAGGATATACCGAGTCTGGTTTCTTGTAATCAGCTGATGAAAATATACAACGGTCTTTATCATATTATCATAATTTATATTTATAATAGAAAAGACATTAAATATTCTCTCTCTCTCTCTCTCTCTACACACGCACACGCGCGCGCGCACACACATAAGTTAATTCGCAAATAAAATAGGTAAAATAAGGAGTTAGACGCGGTAATTGTTATGCAAAACAATGTGGATACAACACAAAAGTCTTTATTAAATAACTCGCTAGCGTAGAGTGTTGTATTCACATTATTTGTTTTGCGCAACAATTACTGCGCCTGACTTTACCTATTGCTCTATTTTACCCATTTTCTTGTGTGTGTGTGTGTGTGTGTGTACATAAATACTATATAATAATGTATACATATATACATATATACATACATACATATATTAAAAATATTAATTTTGAAATAGAAATCATACCAATAATCCTCTCAACATTGTTGTAACTTTTCAGAAGATCTTGTTTAAGTTCCAATTGACATTCTAAATAATCCAACTCCTCTGGCTCAGCGTGCTCTCTCGTATACTCAATTACACGTTCACGTTTGATAAAATTGTCTAACTTCTTCAATCCTTTTACCTAACAGACACAAGGTCATAAATATTTCCTGACATCACAATTGTAAGTTGACAAAAATTTTTTAAATATTTTAATAATACTTTTTGTGCTTTTAAAGATTCCTCTGATTCCCATGTGTTATGTATGTGAGACCAGCCTTTCCATTTAATCAAATATTGTACTTCAGTTTCCAGATTACTTAGATCCTCTGGATTAGGATCACCGTTGTCTTCGACAGCGTAGATTGTCGTTATGTTGCCGGTAACTGCACATAATTATATATAATAGAAATACTTTAATATATTTCAATTAACATCACAATGTGTGTCTCACACGCATAAAACCAACCTCCTTTCTTGCCCATCCTCTGTCCCAAAATTTGTTCAATAGTTTCCGCATTGTCAGGCTCTGTTGACGCAGCGGTCGATTCGTCAACTTCAACCAAATCTTCGCTATCAGTACCTTCTTCACTTTCCTCTTTATAACTAACTGCCGTGCCTGCCCGTCTATTAATTTGTCTGATAATTAAGTTTAATGTATAATTATTTTTGTTTGCTTTATATATCTTTTCATCTTTTTAATAAATTTTTTTCGATATGTACCTTCTATTATCATCACTGTCAAAGGAAGAATTATCAGAAGAATCAGAGATACGCTTCTTTCGCACTCTGGCTTTCTCTTTTGCTTTTTGCGCTGCACGTCTGTTCAAGGATTTGCTAGGTGGAGGTCTACGATTCTCAGTTTCATCAGATTCTGAATCTGAACTTTCTGAATTCCACGAATTGTGTGAACTAAAACAATAAATCATACTTATATGATTGTGAACATGTTATACCTAACATATTCGCGTTTATAATTACCATACTATGAATTTTATTTAACTAAATTTAAAATATGCTGCTAATTTACTTTTAATATTTCAAAAAATATATATATATATAACTTTTATATGCTTTTGTATATAATTTCTGGTATATTAACAATATACTTATAAAATGCATGGCAAATAATATCACGAAATCAATTCCTAAAATGTGAGTTGCAAAAAAATTCATAAAAAATATAAAATCAGAGATATTTTTTAAATATCCATATATAACTGTAATTTTATGTAATACTTACACAAGAATTAAGATTTTTATGAGAAATAAAGTCGTATAACAATTATATTTCTCCACAACATATAAAAAATTTGTGTCTGTTAATAAATTTGAGATATACATAATGAGAAGTTGCTAAAACTAATCAGTTGGTATTTTTGAAAATGCACACAAGAAAAATCAAATATTTTTTCATAGAAGACATTTGGCAATTTTATTTACTCATAAAATAAAGACAATGGGACATATTTTTATTATTTAATAAATTGCCAATTATATTTCCAAAATTTAAAAAAATGTTAGTTTTTTTAAATAAAAAAAATGCTATAAAATTTTTTTAATTTTTGAAATAGATATCATTAAAATTGGCAAAATTTGATAAATATTTATGAAATGATAAAATGACATATTTATAAACATTTATTAAATATTATTTCCCCAATGGTCTACTTTATACATAAATAAAATTGTCAAAAATATTCTCTATTAATGCGTTTATAAAAATAACAGCTGATTAGTTTCAATAACTTCCTGTAGGGCACTCTGAATAACATAGGAATGTAAAAACACTTGTGATATAAACTGGAAAGTATATTAAGCAGTTATATGCAAAACCAAAGTGAAATCCGATTAGTGCAAACAAATGTAAAAACGTAAACACTTATAAATATTTTAGCAGTTAAAAGTATATGTATCATACCTTTTATATATGAATAATGCTATGCAAATAATTATCGCATGTAAAAACAAGTTTTTTGATGTTAAAAAAAGCATCCTAAATGTCACAATTAAGGAACTCATATCTTCGAGATATCATCAAATAACTACATAAAAAAATTACATGTGTTATGTAATGAACCAATATTGATGACAAGATATCATCGTACACATGTATCATTTATAAATTTATATGCAAATATACTGATAATAATGCACAAGTGGAAATTAAATTAGCAAAAATATAAAATCGATTCGTTATTTGTGCTCTGTAGAATACGCATAAATAAAATATTTATCAAAAAATAACGCAGCTGCGGTTGCAGAAGTGGTGTATCGCTGTATAAAATATCTCTCGTAATGACTGACAAGATCAAAGTTCACTATATACAGGCTAACTGTATTAAACTACTTTATATTGGCTATCGACAATTATGGCCTTGTTTTATCTCTGAAGTAGCGCATTGCAGTTCATATCTTGTAATCTCGCGATTACGGTAACACACTCAGCTGAGTTACACCGATCGTTACTGTCGACGTATCCTCCTCCCCTCCTCCTCCTCCTCCTCCTCCTCCTCCTTCTCTTCTCCCCCGACGATTTGTCGCACTTACCTTTTCTTCTTAAACTTTTTGCGACTATCACTGTCGCTCTCGCGATTCGTTGCGAGCCTATCAGGTTCTTTCCTGGAACGCCCGGACCTCCTAATGCCGTATATGTCAGGATTCTCGTCCCACTCGCGACTAGACTCATGTTTAACTCTAAGCTTTGCTTCGGTGCTGTGATTCGAGCCTTTGCTCTGGAAGCTATCGCTTTGTGCAGCAGGTGCATCCGACTTCTCCGACTTTTCCGAATCGGAGCCTGATCCGGAACCGGAACCGCTCGAGGAGCTAGAGTCGCTGCATTAAGCAGCCAGGCAATATTATGAATGCATTCCATTTAACATTCGCAATACTCGCATGAATAATTATCATCCTTGTTTAACATTTGATAAGAAAGATGAAATAATATTCGCGAGCATTGCGAATATTAAATGAAACGCACCTTTTATTTCACTAATTTTATATAGATGACATACATGGACATAGCATCTCGAAATACATACTTCTTGTTTAGAATATTTAATGATAACGTAGTCGTGAGAACAATTCACCATAAAAATATTATATAGTAATCATGATATAATATATTTATATATAATTTTAATTATACTAAGATTAAAAATGTTTATGCAAATTAATAAATATATAAATAAAACATCAATACGAAAATAAATTATTTAAACGTGAACGTTCTCTTATAATTCTATGATTCTGTATCCAGATCTGTATATATTGATTACTTGAAAGTATATTGACTAACGCTACAGACTACTCATATTACAGCTTATCTAGCACTGCACTGATTCTGAATAGGAAGGGAGCAAATGTTTCAATATCGTATAAGAGAAAGTGTGCTCACAAAATTTCAAAATAGTATATAAGTTAGCAAAATTGTTAAAAACATTGTTAGTGCTATATGAAGCTATAGTGATGCGCACAAATAGTCCACTTGCAAGTCGCACTGATTGTGATAAACCCTTACACATCAGAGAACCAATATATGTACACTTGCATTCAGTTCAATTTGTCTCGTATTCATAATATATTACACTACAGATGCATTCTATAAAAGATTAAGCTTATTTGAAAAAATAATAAATAATAATTAATAATTAATGAAACATAATAATTAATAAACCTTATCAATATTGTAGAATTTTTAAAGAAGGAACGATTACATTCTGAAAAACATTAATAAAATTGAATATCTAAATGGTAATTTTCCAAAAACAAAGTTGAATGTTTCTTGTGCGAGGAAAATATAAATCTCACTGATACAAATTTCTATATCGGATCTCAGAATTTTCAGGGAGATGGGCTAAATTCTTGTCCATACCCACCTTTCAGATCCAGATCCTGAGCCGCTGTTACTGCCGGAAGAAGAGCTATCGCTTTTGCTCTCATTCTCAGAATCAGACCCGGATTCCTTACCAGATTCGGATTCTAATGTTTTCTGGAAGTCAATCATGTCGAGATCACATGTAATTTCGATTTTTATTTCTACGCAAAATATCGCTCGTCGCTTGTGTTGTTTGGAATAGTTCGTTTTTACCCCCAACTAAGGTTTATCGCAGAGAAACGCGCCCAGCATTATTATTCTCATTAAGAGGTTTTTCTTTTTTTTATTCTAGATGAATATAATACAATTGATAACGAACGGCAAGGTAATGCGCAGTCAAAGAGAGCGGTAAAACTTTTGCTCATCTCTTCTTCCTTCCAATCAGCGCGCATACAGAATTCATCAACACGATTCAACCTCCATTTTGTAACCAATGTTCTCCATTTTGTGATCATCGTCCGCCATTTTATCTTCATAGCAGAGGAAAATATTAATCTAAGAAACTTTATTAAACTATTGTTGTACATTTGTAGAATTATTTTGGCCTAAATAAAAACCAATAAAGACTAAAAAAGAAAATATAATATAAATCGAAATGTTTAATACATTCATTGTATTAAATTTAAGAAGACTTTATATCTAAAAGTGAAATCCCTCGTTCGACCATATTTGATATCTGCCAGATTAAACGTAGACAGATTTTTTTCTAGATTGGTACGTTCACATTAGTCTATCGCATTCAATTGCTTATAATGTTAATCGCATGAAAGGAATTGTTTGGAGATTTTCAACAAAGGTTTGGGCACTAAATAATAAAGATCAATGAACACGTCATATGTTTATTAAAAATTTCAACAATTACATATCTCACACAATTTCCAGTGCTTGATAAAGATATGTAAATGCATACAGAAACATATGTGCATCTAACAATATGGGGGATTTATTATTTAATTAATAGCAAATTAGGTATGTTATTACATTAATTTGTATTATATATTTCATCTTTCTGCAAATCTGTAGCAGTAAATATAATGATAAAAATTTTCGCCACAAATATACTAGAGAAAATTATTGTAAATGAGAGCAAAGCAAAATTCTGTTAGTACAAATTTTTGATTGTGTATTTACTTAATTCTAGGTTGCTTGCTCTATTTTTGTAACAAGCATCAGTAATAACAGATATGCTATATATTTTTATTCAAGATATTGTGTATATACCAGATAATAATGTATGCAATTAAATATTAAAATAATCCATGCTCTGGACTCTAACATTGCTAACTTATAAATTATTAAAATTATATTTAGCTGGTAAAAACATCTTCAAATTACTTATATAATTTTTTATAACAATTCTTGTAAAACATTTTAGTAAATATATTGTATTATAAGTTGAGATATTTTATAAAACATATATTTTTTGGAAAATGAAACAGCAAAATAAGACCTATAAAGAATCCAAGTGTTATTTTTTTCCTTTATACTATTTCAAACATTCTTCACACTAATAAATAGTTAAATCTTTATCAAATAAAATTATAATACAATCTTTTACCATTCTCTAGAGTAAAATTAGTGTTAATTATTTACATTACCATAATTGTTTACATTAAAATACTAATATTGCTTGTTTTAAATCACTATTATATAGCCTCAATATCTTTAAATAACCCTTTTTTCTTAACGTTTTATCAATAAGAACTGTCAGGATTATTTCTTTAACTGGTTTAATGTTGCTTTTCTCATATATTTTTCAATCATTATGATCATCATGCTCCTTTTGTTCTAAACACTATATTATTCTCTAGGTTTATATTCTCATTATGATAATAAAAATATTATGTAACTTGTACATATATTAAAAGTAAATTATAATTGTAATGCAAATACTTTCTATATTTTCCTAAATTTTATTCACTATTTTCTGTAACTATTTTATAAAAAATTCAGCTTGCTTAAAAATTTATTAGCATAAAATGAATCTTTTCACATATATTTATAACAACAAATCTTTTTATATATTTTTATAACAATGTTTTGTATATGTCATAAAGAATGTATAAAAGAACTTGAGCTCAATGTTTAAAAAACAAATTAATCTTGATATATTAATGGAGTCATGTTCAGTCTTATTAATACATTATGATAATTCAAAAGTACATGTTGTTCATTAAGAGAAATAATGCGTGATTAATGAAGTACACAAGTAGAAAAGCAATTGCTAAATTTTGCTACAGTTATTTAAACATTTACAATACTATTATTGTAAAATCTACCATCTATTTAAGTATTTTACATGTATATAATGGTGAAATATCAATAGAAACTGTATCGCTTTAAATCTTTTATATAAATTTGCCTGACATATCTTAATTAATCTCATTATTATTTCAGAAGCTAAAAATATTTCTTAACAATTTGATGATTATTAATTATATAATTGGATTTAATGTTATTTTCATAACGTACCAACATAAATTTGTCGTCAAATTAAATGAAATCTATCACATTGCAATAAAGTTTTACTCAAAGTCTGTTTTGTGATTGTTATTTTCATTCTCATGAATCAGATGTAAAAGAAATCAATGTTTAACAAGATTCCAAGTAGTATAAATGAAGTTTTACAGTATAGATAAATGTTACAAAACTCCTTGATAGACCCAATCGTATCCATCACATGCCAAAATTGTGGATTTCCTACATAAATATCTGCAAAGAATTTTCAAAGGGTGAAAAAGCAAAATATTTTTGTTATTATCCCATTGAAAAGGTATCCAAATCGCATGTATTGGCCATAAGAATTGTGTCACACATTCCTGATCACCAAGCAGGACTGTGCGCGACAATATTCAAGCTAAATTTGCAAAAATGGGTACATTTTTGATTTTCAAATAAGCATGACGCCAGGCCGAAGGAAAGTGTGAGGAATCGTTTGCGACGAAAATCAGGATGGTACAACGATGTTTTCTGTGAAAAATGTCAGGTTGACGCGACGTAAACAAACTTTATAGGTTATTGAGAGGCTAGAAAAGTATGTAAAGTTGCGAAAAATCGTGGCGAGAGTGGCACAAGTTCCTGAACCCGGACGGTCCGGGGGACCCCGCCCTATACGCAGAAACCCTTCGAGGGCGGGCATCGGGGGTTTTTTCGCGTTTTCACGAGGTTCTTGTCGATCGTTGACACACGGAAACGCATGTGGCTACGCGATTTTCCCCTATTCCAAACAACACCGTGGCCGCGACGAGCGACTCGCGTACACGCATAAAATCATGTCGAACGCATCCGCGGTCATTTGCCATGAAAATTGTCACGAAAATCCGCGTATATGGGGGCGAAATCGCACCTGGATTCCGGGGGTGTTCGGAGATTGGCACTCACCTGCATGGTTCCGTCTACGCGTCGCAACGACGACCCACCGACGTAATTATCGACGCGCGCCGCGCAAAATCGATCCGATCCCCAATCGTTCCACTGTCACGCGTACACGTCCTCGTAATATCAAGCTGAGTTGGTCGTCGCGGGTATCGACATTATGAAAAACTCGCGAGTATCGTGCGCTATATGGTCACGGACCCGAGAGGTTGACCGCCATTTTGTGAACCAGACTTGCTTCTTCGCCCTCCCCACTCAAGGTCCTCCCGTCATGCAACGCGCGCGCCATCTCGCTCTTCCCTTTGCCTCGTCACTCGTCTCCGCCAATCACGCGCTGCCTTCGAGCGAGAAACCTTCGAAACGCAGCAGCTGATTGGGCGAGAGACGAAGGAAGAAAGGAGACGAGAGACGCGCGCATCGAACGATTAAAGTTATGTACGTTTACGTACGTACGTACGTACGTACGTCGTGTGT
>NW_017304417.1:1385520-1399847 GCF_001594115.1 Trachymyrmex septentrionalis | reverse complement strand
GTACGTTTACGTACGTACGTACGTACGTACGTGTGTGTGTGTGTGTGTGTGTGTGTTGTGCGCGCACGCACGCACGAATACCGGAAAAGCGTCTATTAAATGATACGTAGATTTCTCAAGCAAGTGTCTCGAGTAAGAAATTCAGATGTCGAACATTACGATAAAATGCGAATCGAAATCTTGCAAAATTCATGGCTCGATTTTTCTCGCGCGAATTCGAATGGATTCGATCATTTCGCACGAAATTTTGTGACACGACATATCCGATGCGAGCCGCAAAACGGAAATCAAACGTTGCTCGTTGCACGGCCATTTTGAGTAGCCAACGATTTTACCCAGAATGCACAGCGTCGCGTCGCTTTTTTCGATTCATTGTCGTTGGACTTCATTTTACGCAACTGTCGTCAGCAGCTGTTTAGAATGGCGCATTCACGGATAAAATATTTTTTTTTACACGTTTTACACTTTCTAAACGAAAGCTATTCTCACTATTCTTTTTCTATACTCCGGGACTGAACTCGCATTATTCATTTTTTGTCCCTTTCTCTCCAATGTGAAGAAAAAGAAAGATAAACCGTGCAAGTTCAATTCTGAGGTACGAAAACGGGAATGGCTTTAACGGTCGAAACAGTCGCTTTGAAGGGAAATTTCTCGACAGGCATCATGGCGATTAACGGCGACCAAGTTTTGCCAAATGCGCAAGAGTTTCATAAATTATTTCTTATCCGCGAAAATGAGAGAAATCCGATATTTCAGAGGAGAAAATTGGGGAAAATCGCGTAAAATGATCACCGACGTCAATAATGAGAAGATCTATCGAGAAAATCTCACGAATCGCGGACGGCCATTTAGAAAAGAGAAACGAACAACGCAGAAACAGTTAGCTCGCGCGCGCGTTACGTTGTTAAATTGATACATACCATACAACGTGAAGCAATGAATTTTTTCGAGGGTTCAGGAACTCGCGCTTAATTCTAACACGTACTTCTCGTTTAAAGCAGGCAGGAATCCACACTAATTGACGCCACTGACGGCCGAATGGATTGGAATGGAACAGGCTCTAGTAGAACGTCAAGTTGGCCGACGTCGCCGTGCAAAAGGCGCAAGCGAGGATGATCGGAGCACGACCTGCCCGACAGGCTGGCTTTCCATTAGGCGTAACAGACAGAACGGCCACGATGGAGGACAGACGGACGGACAATCGCCGTCTCGGAGGAATTTCTGAATTCTGAGCGACCGCGTGTCGCAACGTCGCGAAAACGACGCCGACTGAGCGGTGCGCCACGCCCGTGCCGATGGAAAGCCAGCGCAGCCGTCTCGCAGTCGATGTGACTATCGTATCATGGTGAGAATGAAAGAGGAAAAATATTACCTACACGTCCGTGCCAACGCCGCGCCGGAAAGGAAGGAGATGCCCTTGCTTCCGGTATATGTACGCGATCGCGACTCGATCGAGAGCTCGATTAGCGCCACCTTCGCCATTCGAGTTTCACGGTGGGCTCTTTCAAACATGTTTTACGCACAAGATTAATTGCTTTCGCGTAATTTGGCCTGAATTGGCCTAAAAAAAAAAAAATATACAATCGGTTGGTAATATTATTTAATAGAAAATAATATAATAAAATTATAATTTATATGTCACATTGATAATAATATAATTATTTACAAATTTAACGATATAACATATTCAGCGTAAAAGGCTCCATGCTTCATGTAAGAAGATATTCATGGAAACGTAAAAAAAATTTATCAGATACTTTGTATAAATTATGTAACATTTAATTGAATCGGTTTAATAATAAACAGACTATTTTGTATAATTTATTCGTTATTACAGAAAAGGAAAAAGAAATGTGAACTCTTATTCTGTGCACTAGTAGATTATTTCTGAGGAAACTCGAAAAAATAAATGGAAATGGAATGATTCGATTGACTTAATCAAATTCAAAGACAAAAACTGAAACAATTCTTCAAAATATAATTATACATTTCACAATTTCAACGGTACAAACAATTTTGATGCATAATTGGTTTTATTTACATAACGATATTGTTCCCGATTAATATACAATACTAATGTTATGGAAAGGGACATAAAATATGGAAATAATTATGAATTGCGATTAACACAATATACATATATGTGTGTGTGTGTGTGTGTGTGTGTGTGTGTGTGTGTGTGTGTGTGTGTGTGTGTGTATGTATATACACGATATAGAAAGGCAATTTCGGTAATAACACAAATACATAAAGTGAGGATTATATATAGCACTTTCTGCGCTAACTCGTGCTACTTGGTAATCGTTACATATTTTATGCCAAGTTTTCTATTTATGAAACGACAACTCAGTCTTGTGAACTGATTCAGCTGAATTTAACAGAGTGCCAACGTGATGACGAATATCACGGTGACGAAAGAAAAAGCTGATGGAAATAATAATTGCATATTGCCCAGAATTCGAAGAGATAACAATTTTATTATATACCCGTTTCGGATTATGTAAAGAATAAATGATATAAATGAGATACTGATTTTCACTGAGTATCGATAATAGGATAATAGGATAACTTAAATGCGTTATTCCGGATCTGGCGTCTTTTCTGTGACGATCGGTTGTTCCACTTCCTCCTTGTTTTCTTTTTCCTTCTTGTTTTTGGCATCAGGAACCCATAGACCACTGTCAATGCAACGTTTCATGTGATATGTCGCCTCTTCTTCCGGCATCGCGGCTATTGTTTGTTGCAACAAAGGAATATCTTGCACTTCGAAACATTTCTGTAAAGCCTAGAAAAGAGAAAAAAGAAGGATTAAGAAGGAAATTTCATAGCATTAGTTCAAATGTGTGCATCTCGAAATAAATTTTTATTTACCTCTGGAAGACTTTCGAACACTTCGACCGGATCGAGTCCACCGGGACCTAAACGAGCCTTTTTTTCCTCTTCCTCAGCCTCTCTAACCGCGTCAGCTACCTTCTCTGCTGCTCTTTTGCGTATTCTGTCCTTAAACGCTCGAAGTTCGTCATCGAAGGAAGTTTTATATTCCACTTCAGCAATTTGAATGCGACTGAAAAAGGAGCCAACACACGCTCGCGGATCAACGTCCAATTGTTTAGACAGCTCCAATATATATTGCATACATATGCATTGATGCGCAACGTGCTCCATCAAGTTATGTTTCTGAAAATATAATATAGAATCAAATATAATAAAAATACATAATAAATATAGAATTGACAGAAAAAATCCCATCTTCGATCAAAGCGGGTCTTGGTATGTTTATTTGCAAATTTGCATATGAACATTCTCAAGCAGCAAGATCCACTCTAACTAAAAATATTCCTTCTCTTATTCTCATTGGTCTAAATTTTATAGAGAGAATTGTTATAAATATTAATTATTAAGTCTGTCTAATAAAGCGCTCTAGTTTAGCGATAGTACAGTTGGATGTCAAATTTACTTCTTCCATTTCCAAATTGATGCACCAGATGACCAAATAATTTGCTGTATTTTCGCAAACCAAGTATGGATGATCTTGTAAATATTTCTTGCTGTCATCATATTTTCTTAGCATGCCAAACTCTTTCAGTTTCTTCTCGTTATCTTTAACGAATTGCTTCATTCGTTTTTCTTTTTCCTCGTCAGATAGACTGGCGTCATCATCCATCCTTGCAGGCTTTGTATTTATTACAGTTTTCGTAAAGCCATCTTGTCCAATAGTGTCTACATTCCATGGTGTCAATCTTTCCTTCTTTTCCATTTCTTTCTCCTCCTCCTTAATCTTTTTCTGCTCCTGTTCGAGATCCTGAAGAACTTTTTTCAACGTAGTTAAATCAGCTGAATCATTACGTTCATTTTCTAATTTGGCTAATTTCTCCTTTGTATCTTTGAGTTTTTGCAATGTTCTAAAATAACACATATTATAACAGAAATTAGCTTAATGTTGTATATAGAGGAGATTACACTATTCAACATATTTTTGCTCATACTCTATTTTCTTTCTGTTGTGTTCATCTTGCTCTTTCTTGCGCTCTTCCATTCTCTCTACTCGTGCTTGATGACGCCATCTGAATAAGGATGGCGTATCAATATTTGGATGTGTATCATCTTCGTCATCTGAAATCTAACGATAAGAGTAGTAAAAGCTATTAGTATAAGAACATTTGAATTGAATAAAATCTAAATGTACAAACATTGTTACTGTTAAAAGATAGTGTGATCATAAAAATAAAGTCTGATAATTCAAATTGATTAGTCAGATGAAGTATAAGAAGCAAAGAAACTTTATAAAATTGCAAACTAATCATATACTAAAATTTAAAAATTTATGAAAAATAAAAATCAGTTTGGCTTCTAAGAAACTTGGATAATTCGCAACATTTGACAGTGCAAAGATCTATAATAACGTTTCAGAGAAGACTCAATTCTATTATTCACGATACATAAACTGCATTCTAAATCGGGATAGTCGAGCTGAATCGAAACTCTTTGCAGCAATTGATTCTTTTGGTAATGTGTCATAATAATCTCCGGTGCAAGAATGACGCACTGCCGGCGAGATTTGATCCTGGGTCTCATCTTCAAGAACATTCCACTGGATCGCTGGAACCAGGGAGGATGACTGATATTGTTCTTACTTCGATATTCTTCCATTTGCTGTAATCCACCATTGTAGCGCTCGAATGTCGTCAACGAGTCGCTTTCACGCAACGAGTTCGTCAGCTTGGAATAAACGATTCCTTCCTCTTTTCTTCCTCTTCTTTCAGCAGACAGTGCACAGAAACCTTAGATTGCCACTCTCGTTTCCGCTTCTCTGATCGCTGACGCTTCCTCCTTTTTATCAAGTCTGATTACCGACTGACTATATAGTAGGCAATTTTAAGGAAGGACGAAAGATGGCAGATCAGGTATCGATCGATAATTCGTGATTGCACTTTCTACACTTGAAATGAAATAAGTATATATATCATTGTAAATTAGAGAGAAAAAGAGAGAAAGTTGAAAAGTACATACAAAAGTTCAGCTCTAAAGAATGACCAACATTTTAGCAGAATTTTAGCGTTGCGATAGATATGAGAAAGATTGTAATTGAAAAATTCTGTAAAAAGAAATGAAAACCTTTATAAACATTAAAATTTTTCCAACAAAATAAAAAAAAAAGATAGAAATTGTAGATTGAAGTACAAGACGTAAATTTGAATTGAACGTAAATTTAAAGGGTTAAAGCCCCCGTGACGGCGGGCCGGTTAAAAGATACGAGACTTTTTAATGAATTATTGCGAATGTAATAAACATTGATTAAATAGTTACGTAGTTGACATTCTCTCTTTTGTAGGATTGTTTGTGATGGCTTAGATTTGTTGCCTATCGTGTTTAGATGAAGAATGATCAATTTTTTAAGTAGATAGGTTATATGTAACAAGGAAACAAGTTATAAATAACAGTACCATTCTTTAGATATTTCGTATTCAATTTACATTGTAAAAATGATTGGGATGAGAATGAATGCGTTTAACGATACTGGACTTGGAGAACCTGAGCAAGATGCGAATACAGCCCTCATAGAACTTGATAAAGGTTTGTTTGTACCATTAATTTTTCTAACCTATTTACAGCACATAATATCTCAAATACTAAACAAATATTAACAAATAATCTTATTATAAATGCAAACATATATGCAAACATACAGTTTATTATGCTTACTGCATAAGAATTCATTTTAGTTTCAAGTGTGTGTGTGTGATTATAGGTTTACGTTCTGCCAAGACTGGGGAACAATGTGAAGCTATAGTACGTTTTCCTCGATTATTTGAAAAGTATCCCTTCCCAATATTAATAAACTCATCTTTATTGAAATTGGCCGAAGTATTTCGTACAGGGAGTAATTTCTTACGAGTATGGGTTTTAAGAGTATGTCAGCAGAGTGAAAAGCATCTTGATAAAATTTTGAATGTAGATGAATTTGTAAGACGTATTTACAGTGTTATACATTCTAATGACCCAGTCGCTAGAGCGCTTACTCTGCGTACATTGGGGAGTGTAGCTGGCATTATTCCTGAAAGGCAGCAAGTAATATCTTCAGCTAATTAGTAAAAAACAAGACAATTTCTAGCTTATAATAAAGTTATTAATTTTTATACCAGGTACACCATAGCATAAGAAGATCCTTAGATTCTCATGATTCAGTTGAAGTAGAAGCTGCAATATATGCTGCTCAAATGTTTGCAGCACAGTCCAAATTATTTGCTGTATCCATGTGCAGTAAGATTTCTGATATGATTAGAGGTCAAGCTACTCCAGCTTCAATGAAGTTGCAGCTTATACCGATTCTACAGTATATGCATCACGATACTTTTACAGCATCAATGGTATATAATATTTTGTATACATAATAAACTTTATATATAAATATATATATATATACTATTTTTTTATTAAAGGTAAATGAACTGTGTATGGAGCTTCTTGCGAGTTATCCAGCAGTGGAATTTGTCAGAGTCACTCTGAGTGCACTAAGTACTCTTGCTTCTGCAACATTGTTAGATGTGCCACAACAAGTTGCATTATTACTGCGCTATTTGCAAGATGATCCAAGATTGTCTGTTAAACGTCACGCCTTGCATCTTTTGCATAGTTTGGCTAGAAGAGGAGCACATCTCTGGCCACAGGGTGCTCTTAATAATTTAATTGGTATATGATTTGTGTGTGTGATATAATTTACTATTTGATATATGTACGAGTGATATAATCAATATCTAATATAATTTAGAGAGTACCACGACACTTTTGCAAGATGGTGCAGGAAATACAGATCTTCTCATTCGTACATTAGACGTAATCGAGGTCAGTTAAATTGATGTAACATAATTTAAACCTCAAAAATTTCTTTTACAATATACATTTACATATGTTTATCAAAATGCAGGTGCTTAGCCAAAATGCTGTAACGTGCGATGCAAATATGGAAGAAAATAGTCCCTTATTGCAATTATGTTTAAATGCATGTTACTCGCCTGACCTGTTTGTCGCAGTAAAAGCCATTACTATACTTTCTAGAGTTGCCTGTTATTGGTATGTACATGTAAAATTTTTCTCTTAGAATATGTAAGATAGATAATTAATATGGATTATTTTGTTAACAGTTACCAAGAAGGATTGCCTGCTTATGGTATACAAGATGTGATTTCCTGTCTTGAATCTCTGATTGTATTATTAGTTTTGGACGATAAATATTTACATCAATTGAAGGCATGCCTACGTTCAATAGTAAAACTGTGTCAATCACAGCCCAGTCATTGTGTTTTGTTTGTCGATGCTATTGGTTCTACTCTAATCAATGCTAGTGCAGAAAACAGTCAGAATGAGAAGCAGACAGTCGCATTATGTGAAGCCTTGGGTGCTATTGGTAGTTTAGGAGAGAATACATTGCTTCCACTTTTACCCGATATTTTGATCAAGCTTAAACAGACATCTCATGTACATACAAAGGTAAGTTTATAAGTATATGAATATGTAAGAATTGTTTCCTTTATATAGAACAATTTTTAGTTTCTTAACAGATATTTCTTCATAAATGAGATTCTATTTTGATTTAAAAAGGTAATGCTTTGTACATTATTATTCCAAACGGTGGCTGGAGGATACGAATGGAATTCGGAATGTTTAGAGGCGGTAAACAACATTGTGAGAAACGTGGATGGTTGGGCAAAATATCGTATTGCGCGCAGCGCAGCAAGATACGGCCATCATACAATTGCTACTGAAATATTTAAAGGTCTAAAGGAAACTGTAGCATCGGAGCAGTTACATTTTTGGCTGTCAGGTTTAGAATTAGTTACAAAAGCAGAATGTTGTCTTATGTACGTATTTTCCATTTTATCTGCTGTCAAAACCATAATACATTATCTTATTTGTTCTTCTCTTATCTTATTTTTCTTCTTCTAACATAATAATATATGTATAAAGAAATAAAACGGAAGGCGAAGATAATATGAATAAAGCTGAGATTGTGGAAAAACTGAATGGCGCGATAGCGCGTTATGCAAGCGCTTGCGCGTCTCTCAAAGCCGCTAGCACTCCATTACGCAGTTTGCAATTTCCAAGCGAATATTCAAAATTACGTTGTGAATTCTTACAGTCCATTGCACAATTGTTACATTCATGCATGTAAGTAAAAATATAGCAAATGTAATCAAGAAAAAGAAATTGTAGAAATCAAAATTTAAATTTTTAGATCTTTATGTACCGCACCACCACCTGCTATAGCTGTCACAGTCGTCATTGCAACGAAAGACGATCTCCAGAGATACGGACGTGTTACGCATCAGGTATAATTTATATAATTATAATTGTAAAGTGATTTTAATTATAATATCTACCTACAACTATATACTTACGGCTATATGTATACACTTATACAGGGTGTCCTATTTTAATGTGCCACCCCAAATAACTTTTTTTATTTTTAATTATAGAAAAAAATGTTTCGGACAAAAGTTGTATGGCTTTAAGGGGAACATAAGATGGTGTCATTAGTTCGATCTTGAATATTTGTTTGAAGATTACGTGAAAGTTACCTTTAATTTCTTAAATCGAACCCTCTACTTTTTATTGCATATTCTTGTAGATCACCTCGAAAACTTTCCAAAACACTACAATTAAGTTCATTTTCATTAAGTACTTTTCAAGTTATAAGACTTGCAAGTTACAGCACCGCCGGCATTAGCATTATCCAAGGTGTCCGATCGATGGCTAAAACCTCTTGAATGTTGTTCAGGATCATGATCTGCATAACATTTGTCAAGATCAAGATCATTGGAGGTTATTCCTCTTATTTTCATTTTTGCACTAAAAATTACATTTCTACATAAAAAAGAAAATAAGAGATACGAACCTCCAATGGCCTTACTTAATGAAAATGAACTTAATTATAGTGTTTTGGAAAGCTCTACAAGAATGTGCAATAAAAAGTAGAGGGTTTCGTTTAAGAAATTGAAGGTAATCTTCACGTGACCTTTAAACACCTATTCAAGGTCAAACTAATGACACTATCTTATGTCCCCTCCCCCCCCAAAGCCATACAACTTTTGTCCGAAGCATTTCTTTCTATGATTAAAAATAAAAAAGTTATTTGGGACAATAAAATGGGACACCCTGTATATTGTATACTGATATACTACAGTGTATATTATAAATTTTACAGTTAAGAAAATCAGCGCAAGATTTGAAAAACTGTGCGGAAAATTACCAAAAGTTATATCAATCAGCCTTTGATGCTGATCCGGAATCATTGGCGAATATTCGGGCGTATCCTTTTATCAGAAAAATTTTTATTCAATTATCGCATTTATTAAGAACATTCTCTTGGCTATTTACCTTAATTCATCTCTTGCAGATTACAAGAAATATGTCGGTTATTAGCAAATAGCCTAGAACGAGTCTGTGGCGGACCTAGTATTTCTATGTACCAGCAACAGAATGATTCTGTGAATTTTCATTTTGGTGACTCCGTAGAGATGCGACAGTTGGCTCGTTGTTGTGCCGAATTGCGTCGTTTAGCACCATCCTGTATAGGTGGCGAAAGCAAGAATGGAGCAATTAGCCATTTGAGAGTTAGTTGTTTGATGTCGCAAGTGACGCTTCTTGCCGGTGGAACGATGAGATTGCCGATTCCGCGATATTTCTTTCAAACTCTACAGACTACTAGTATTAAGCTATCTGTATCACCTCAACCACGTGTTCTCGGTGAGCCCGTATCTGTGCCGCAAGGTAGCCAACTAGCGCTCAAAGTCGAAGGAGTATTGCGACACGGTCGACGGGCTTCCCTTTTCCGTTCCGTCGCTGCGGTGTGTATTTCTATCTCGACGACGCCGCCTTCGAAAATAAATTCTGATCAAAAGGTAGATAAAGTATCTAAAATTACGATCACATTAATTATTAAAAATTAAATAGTCTATATTATGCATGTTTGTTGAAATGAATATTAAAGATTAATTCGTAAATTATTAATTATTAACAAAGATTAATATATTATTATTATTTAATTATTATTATTAAATAATATTAAATAAAGCATATGTTTGTTTATAGGATTCCAATATGAACGAATTGCAGCAAACGGTAACACCACATCGGGATTTCTTCGCTTGCGAATTTTTATTGTCCTTGGGAGTACCTGGATCTACGATTATACCGCCATGCACGGTTGGTGCAAACACTGTCCCGAGTACCGGTGGTCAATATCAAATCACGGCGAGCGCGAGTATACTCGACAAAGATGGTAATGTGTGGAAGTGTGGCCCACGTTCCACTTTACCTGTTAGAGTACACGAAGAACCTGCGAAGAGAAAGTTACCTTAAAGAGTTAAGTTACCTGAAGTTACATGCATTTCGTGGTATGCAATATATATTTTATAATATTTTTATTCAAATAAATTTTAATAAGAATGAATTTTAATAAATTATTCTCATAGAAAATCCATATCATAATTTTGTTTTTAATTTTAAAATAAAAGCTGCATCATGCATTTATATTAGTAATAATATAGTTACGGGATGTAATGTATCACAAACATATTTTTCGTGATTTATTTCATTCTTTGTTTTTTTTTTTTAAATAATTTTTACCAAAGTTTATCGTTATACTTAATAAGTATTAACGCGACAATTTCTTGTTATTACAGCGATATTTGATTCTTGTTGAAACACGCAATCTTTACATTTTTAATTTTTTTGTAGGAATATTCATTTTTTATAGATTTATATAAATTTAGATATATATTTTTAATGTAAAATACAACGATACGTATATGAAGAAAATATCTGAATTGATACAAATCGTCGACTTTTAACTGCAAGTGAGCCCACAAATAAAACTTATTTTAGGCGGTCTAATTCGTGTAAAAATTCTGAATATAATTCTATTTGTAATTTTATGGACTGCATAATACGAAAAATATTAAAAAATTTAAAAGGAAAATATAGCACATAAAATTGTAAATAGACTTCTATTCTAAAATCTGACACAAATTTTAGATCGTTTAAAACGGACTTTAAAATATTGTTCTGAAAAAAAAGACGATCTATTCGTAATATCAATCACAATTATATTATCTTTAATTACATTATAATTTTAATTGCCTATTTTTAGAACTATATTTTAATTCTTTGAAAATATATCGAAAAACGAAACTTATATATTTTAGCTATAAAATTCTTCACAGTAAATAATTCTTTCGAAGAAGTCACGCTTACACATTTTAAGGAAATATGTTTTACATTCAAGTATCGTATTAAATCATTTTGTATATCTCGTTGGTTAAAAATTTCTTGTGCACATCTAAAAAACGCGCGCAGGATCCGTCGTAGCGGAGTGACGTTAGCCGTCAAGTAGCGAATGTCGACGTTTGAGTGGACGCTTCGCGCGGGCGACGACCTATAAAAGGGAGATCACGAGAGTGGCGGACGCACAGTCGCGCACAGTCTATCTGCCGGTACGGTTCGGAGCGGAGCGCGCGAACGGCCGAGCGTTACTTATATTCATTATTCCATTCCATTCGAAATTACCTGCCCGGCATTATCTGCGGGAAGCAACAGTTATGTCTTCGAGGAACGTTGCAGCGTTGATCGCCGACCCGCTGCGCTGTTGAACCTCGTCGCGCGTTGTGCCCGCGGTAAGTCACAAGTCAGGAACTTTTTTTGACGGGTTTTCTTAAAACCCTTGCGTTTCCCACTTCGCGCCATTCGTCCGCGCCAAGTTCGGTCTAACATTACATATTCCTAAATGCTGTGCGTCGGGGGAACGCGCGATTGCTTTTTAATATCTGGTGGTCTCGCTCTTCGCGAAAGTTTCAGTATGTCATTTTAAGTCCATTTCCATATTTATAATTTGTACAAGTTTCCCCTCGACGCGACGGCCGGCGAAAGCGGGCGCCATTTTCAAAAATCGTAATGAAGGTACGAGCTACTATAAATGCTGTATAATCTTTCAGAATGCTAGTCAAGTGCATTGAATAATTTTTATGAAAATCGTTATTTTAATCGCCAGCTGCCACATAAAAACTTTTCGATCAGATTGGTGCATTACCAATTGCTACTCTTGGACATTGAAGTCTAAAATTTAGCGCTTATGCCAATTCAAATCTCAAGCCAAGTGATCGAAGCACCGTTTTAACATTGATTGCACAATCGATTATTGATGAATTTTTTATTATTTATAGTTTAAAAGAGTATAGTGTTTTGATTGTCATGCAAATATCGCATTGAAAATACTCGTAACTTGAATTATGATTGGAATATTAGAAATAATTAAAAGACGTGAGGCATAATGAGAATTTTTGTGTATACATTTGCCGTGTCGCTTTAATTCAGAATGAAAATGGTAAAAATTGATTTTTACCGCAACTATAGCAAAATTTAACTTTCGTATTTGTTTTACGATGTTTCTCATAATTATAACAAAACCTTATTAATTTTGTTGTTTAAAAACTTATGTTCCATAATACGCTAAGTTAACTTGACACAGAAAATTTATCGAGCAAAGTTGAAAACGAAATATCGCGCGCGTTTCGTAAACTTTTATCGGTCAAAACACTCGTCAATGTTCTTGATGCGCATTTCGTTTCGTCTTTAAGGACGGAGCTTTTCGATCTCGATCCTTTAGAAAATACAAGAGAAATATCTTTGTCATTTTATTTAACGCAAAACTTGATCTGGAAACGAGAATCTCTTCGCATCAATCGAATAATATCACTCTCTTCCATTATTACTTGTTTTCACAAGTAATATCGCGTTCTGCAAGTCGGAACCGCGATCGCGGAGGGAAACGGCGGACGAGGAAGAGAACGAGAGTCTTGCAGTCGAGTAAACTGCCGAACTTTGGCTCCAGATTAATTTGCTGGTACCTCGGGGGAGCTTCGGAAGCCACGGATGCCGGACGCGGCTTCTCGTGCGGGAGATCCGGGGAGCTGTGTGTGTGTGTGTGTGTGTGTGTGTGTGTGTGTGTGTGTGTGTGTGTGTGTGTGTGTGTGTGTGTGTATGTGTGTGTGTGGAATCAAATCAAGCACGCGTGGATCAAGTTCCGACAATAGAGTCTTAAAGCGCGTTCGGGGAAACGCCATTAGCGCTGTTTGTGCTATTCTATTCTTGTTTTACGTCTAATAAGCGATGATGGTGGAATAACACAAACAGCACTAATAATAGCGTCTCTCCTAACGCATCCTTAAAATTGCGGGTATAAACCTCTTGACAAGGGTAACTGATTGCGACAATGGTAAAGGTCGTCCGCAATCTAAAACGCGCTGCTTCTCTGCGGGAGAGAAGGATCGTTCTAGGGAGGAATCCTTCTGGCGATCGTCTTCATCAAGAATCAACTTTGCGCGCTTGATACACCTAATTGAATTCGTCGATCCTTGTATTGCGACGGCTAGTTAGACGACACGTAACTGTTACAAATAGATTTCGCTAATATTTCAAAAGACTTTAATGTCTAACTCTGTTATGGACCACCAAGCGATCGATTAAAGGCAATTCCATTATTTCATTAAATTAAATATCATGTTATTTTTGTTGTACATATGTTTTGCCACAAATGACACATCCAATTAGACGAGACAGGGCAGGTTTGATTTATAATTAAACATTAACTTCATTACTGCTGAAATTTACTTGCTTTGGTTATCGGAAAATTCTCCGGGCGCAAATTCTGTTATCGCTGCATTCTAAAGTAATCGTCCTTTAAGAAAAGCAAATTTAGATTTAGTGTTGCGTAAAACGACCGCTACGTAGACATTATAAACTACGTAGACTTAACGGGCTTGAAAAAAGCGGACGATAATGAAAAGGAAGCGCTTAGTGTAATTGATTTGTGTGCGCGGCAAACTTAATGGCACTTTCTTGGAAAGACTTTGAGAAGACAATTGAAATCATTCACGTATTATTTTAATATATCTTTTTTGATTTACAAAACATCGCAGGTAATTGAGTGGATCACTCACATTTATTTCGTAAAAAAGTGAAATTTTTTAATTTATTTAATAAAGATGATTAAACTTTGCTCTTTTAAATACGCATAGCATGCAATAAAAAATATAATTAAATTACTATTCTTAATTGATTGCAAAGCGACGAATTGTGTTACTATATTACATAATATATTACAATATATTAGGTTGTTCGGAAAGTAATTTCGTTTTTTCTTATGAAAATGAAAGACGATTTTCAATCAGACGCGTTTCAAATGATCATGAACGGTCGAATTCGATACATTTAATCTCTCAGCGATCTCACGAGTTGTTATTCGCCGGTTTGCATCAATTAATGCCTTTATT
>NW_017304417.1:1366761-1383060 GCF_001594115.1 Trachymyrmex septentrionalis | reverse complement strand
GGATAATTTTTTCTTGCTTGAACAGCATTTTTACCTTTTCGATAGTAAAAAAGTAAAATATGCCGAAAATGCTGCTTTTCACTTTCCATATTTGATAGGGCACCAACCAAAAACTACTGCGTAGAATCAATCGAACTTTTTTCACAAGCGAGCCGTGCTATATCAGCTGTCAAAATATATAATGATTATGCGGCTTAAGTGTGAAGTTGGCTGTGAAAAAATACAATAAGTCCTCTGTTGGGAAAAAACGAAATTACTTTCCGAACAACCTAATATTATATTTTATTTTTTTACTTTAAAATGAAGTAAAAGTATTATTTTTGTCAAAATATTTCATAAAAATGTAAATACATTCATGAAATAGGAAGTTAAAAAATTATCTGGAGACACTATCCCATGTACTGTCCCATCCTAGGGTTTAAACAGATCTCGTGAGTGGCAAGAAAGTCTAATTTCTTGGTGAAATTACTCCTAGTGAAGCTGTCATATCCGTCGGGAGGAAACTGGGGGGAGGGGCGCATCGTCAAGCTTAATGCACAATGACTATGCCGTGTCGGTAGTGAGAATGTTGCGGTTAAATCTATATGTAAGCGAGAGAGAGAGAGAGAGAGAGAGAGAGAGCGCACGATGTATGCAGAGGCTGCGTGATTCGAACTGCTTTCACAGATAGAGAGCGAAAGAGAAAGAGAGAGACAGACGAGGTCGTCGAGTAGTTGTGCTAAATGGTTCGCAAACTAATGTTCAAAATTCGGGTATTACCGCGAGACCGAAGATGGGGTAGAAAGGAAACGCAGCGAGCACACGTCTTTCTAAACGGAAAGACGGAAGCGGATGAGGGTGAGAGTTGTACCAACCGACGAGGCGTATATATGTAACATTACCTTACCCTAAAATACTTGTCGTACCCCGTTCAGCGTGATTATGAATTATTAAACAGCGCCTTTCGCGTCTGTCGCGTCTTTAACTTCTTAGCACACACTATGATTTCCCGGTTCTTTACCATACATGATGGATCATTCGTCTGTCTCGGGTTAATTTTCATCATTTTAACAAATATATAAAAATTATCAAATGATTCCTACATTACCATAATATTTTTAGAAAATATTCACGAGGTTGTGCATTAAAAAAGATTGCATATAAATGTTACAACTAATTATTAGCTGCGTTCTCACATGTACGGTCCTATGAGATTTAATATTAATTATTTGATGTTCCTAGGTTTTTGACGAAATGTGCAGGATGAGAATGATTCAATCGTGTGTACTAATAGCACTTTTTCACTGGCAGAACTGGTGCGCACTCAGTGCACTTTAAAGCCGTTGTACGTAATTTGATAAAATGTACATTGAGCATTTTATCAATTGAGATGTCTCACTGTTACATAGATTAGTCTACAGCGGCTTTAATGTGCACTTTAACGTGCTCACCAGTTCTAAATGAAAAATACTAGTAGAAAAGATAAATAATAAAAAGCATACAGCTACAACAATAGATATAAACAAGTCATATATTTAAAATTTCAAATAAATAAGTAGACGTTTCGATCAAGATTTGACCATCGTCATGAAAAGATGACAACATTAAAGCCTTAGAACTAAAACGCAAACGTCGGATGTTAAAATAGAAATAGATAAGTAAAAAGTGATATATTACAATCGCAAGAGTCCCTTAAAATTGACAAAAAAATTGTTTTCCTTCGTGCTTATAATTTGAAAAAACAACATGAAAATAAGACAGGAAATTATTACAATCTTCTAATATACTATTTATATTTATCCTTAAGCAAATACTATTAGAATTATTCGGAGATTAGTGTTGTCTACAGAACGGACAACACGAATGAAATAAATCATCAATGATAAAAGGCTTTAGAATCTTTTTGAATCGTCAAAGACTGTTGTGTCACATTGATTAAGATCGCACGCAAATCTGAGACCTGTGCGGGTTCGTTCCCTCAAGCGAATCTCTCGCGAGTATACTCTGCAACGCGGATATAGGTGCGCTGGAAAATGGAAATAAGATTCTGTCCATTTTTCCATGCATAGAAAGTGTCGTTCCCTTTGTATGCACATAGAACAGATATGTTATTTTCCGGTATGCGATCAGAACAGCATTTTCTGGATTGCCCGCACGCGTACCAGCTTTTTTCTTCTTACGCTCGTACGAGATGTGCGACCGATTAGTGACACGTACAGGAAATAGCTTGCGTTACTTCCTCGATATGAAAAAGGAAACGGGGGATACGATCGGAAGATTCACGCGATAACGTTCGTATTACTTAATAAATTTCGTGAAACTCTGCGACATAAATGTACCGCGTGATTTTCTTCAAACTCACGTTTCCTTCAGAAACTTTTCTTATAAACGAGAAATTGCTTGTCATTTATTACATTTATATTTTTCGCATAACTGCGGTGCGACGGTTTAAATTGCATCACCTGCTACACGGCACATTTCTACGCTGTAATAGATCTGAATGAAAATGCGCTACAATGCAGCAACGTGTTGTACATCTTTGGCCACTTTATTGTTGGAAGAAGCATGTCCAAGCCGCAGCAGCATTTTGCAGGGAACTCAGCTCATATATACCGGTATCGGCAAGTTCCGCTCGACAAAACAAATTGCTTATACCGTCAATGGAACTTCGTCGGAAGTGTGTGTTTGGCTACGTATCGATACTTTATATAAACCGTTTGTTTAACTTCTGAAGCAGGGGAGAAAAGCACTCTCTACTGAGGGTAGAAAACTGAAAAATTCTTCGAGAGAGAGATGGGAGTTGCGTGTGTCAAGATATAAATGTATAGAGTTAGGGACAGGAGATGCCTCTCGCAAAAATCCTTAATAAATAAAACTTGGTGCCAGGATAAAATAATCAATTGGTTCATCCAACACGTACGCAGCTACAACATGTTTTTGTGCAAATTAATGAAATGTTATGCTGACTGAGAAAAATGTCTGATTGAAATGGACGAATCAGAAGATTCTGATAATATCAATGAAAATTCTGGTTATTTCAACTAGAATTTTAATTAATCCAATCAGACATTTTTATCAGACTTTTTCAATGTATCTTTTCGCGCGTTAAAGACGCTTGTTTTTCTTAAATTTGACTGATACTGTATACTTTTTCAAATCTAGTTGAAATTCAAGTCACAGAAATATTAATAATGAATGAGAATTACGGGACATTTTTTTCTTTGATAGGTATACATATATAATAACGTAAACTTTGATTAATAAGATAAACTATGCTTTTACGTAACAAGAGTTATAGCGAAATAAAAATATTTTTCGATATTTATGACAATGTACAATATTATGCATAAACAGAAAAATGAAAATGTAGAATTATATTTTTTACAGAATTACATTTTTCACTTGAGATTGTAATTTATTGTTACACATGTATAATATTTAAACATTATAACATTAGTTAATATTGCTCAAATATATTACATGTACAAAATGTGTATAATATAATAGTAGACCGCAATCTCAGAAAAGAATGATTCTACGTAAATTGTAATTCTATTTCCTCACGTAGATTTGCCGTTTGAGAAAGTAATTGAGATTAAAATTATTTTCAATGCGATTGTAGAAACGTCGTAAAAAAGACAATGAAGAGAATTGAGAAATATTGTTAAGAAAATTTCAATAAGCACATTGGAATTTAGTAAGAGTTGAGTTAGTAATACTTTTCCGACAATTAATTTAATCCCATGTTTTTTACAGAAAGTGAATACGCGCAAAAATTATTCTCCGATATATCCAAATCGTTTTTAAAATTTGTATTTTAAAAATTGTATTATCGCGCGATTATCTTAAAATGATAGAAGTCACGTCTGCAATGTTTGCATTTTGCAAACGCGATTTTAGAAAAAATACATTAAATAACATGAATTACTTCGTATACGAGAACTTATTAATAATGTCAAATTTAATGAATACAGTACACTATATATGCTATCACAAGTGACTGTGGTATTTAAAGCTGAATTCTTTGAATGGTATTAATAAACGACTATTAACGATTTGTTCTCAATTTGTTCAAATTTTCGATTTTGTATAATCTAAACATTCTAAATGAATATTTAAATGAACACAAATCTTTAAATTCATATTTTTTCAAGCACCGACCGGATGTTTTTTTTTATCGTCGAGGATTTTTGCATCAATTTTCGATAGATAAATTGCTGAAATACACGCGTTTAAACATACGCGGGTAGACACGCGTTATTGCATTTTATCGGAAATATGCTTGAAAATTTTCCCGTGAATGGAGATCACAAAAATGGTAACAACGCATTGGGGATTTGTCACATTCCTATGCAAGCACGTAAAAATGATATAGAATTTTATGTGCACCTATACACGTACGATCCGAGCTTTTTGAAGGATTGGAATTAGGCTACATTACTTTTCTCATCATCTCTTCAGTCTCCTTGCAACATTCTTGCCACGTTCCTATGGAGCTATATATATATTATATATATATATATATATACTCATGAGTGTGCATATGAGTATCTGCGAATATATTTTCCAAGATGAACAAAATATGTTATGAATAAATTATGAATAAATTAATAGCTTATAAATTGTAGTTATAAATAAATAAAAGAAAAGATGGCAAATTCTGTCATAATAATCTTTCGAGGTCATTAACAATAAGCTAAACATATAAAATAATCTAAATGAAAAAGATAAGATATTTTTTTTGTCTTTGTAATAATTATCTAGTAATTAGTAATAGGTTTTTTAAATTAAATTTGTAGGTATGTTTAATATTTACATTTCAAAATAAACTATGTACGTATAAAAGTTATGCGAATAAGACTATACTTTTGTTTAATAATACATTTTTGTAGTTTATTTGTTTTATTTGTTATTACTTTTTTATTGTTAAAAATTAAAATTTTTTTAAAGAATAAAAAAATTTACATTTTTCCTTTATAAGTACTTAAAATATTCAGAATAATTTATGCAAAGTTTCATTGCGATTCACTGATTAGTTACAAAGATGCAGAACAAATAAATATTGCTGAGGGTTTCGTTATCAAAATTGGTGAGAGAGTTTATTATCTGGATCATAACTATTTATTAAAATAACTTATGATCCAGGATAAACCCTCATCAAATTTGTCATATTATTTTTAAACGTGATTGAGAATAATCTGTAATTTTTTTCATAATTTCGTTATCACTTTGAAAAAAATATACAAAACATCCTTAATACTTATTCGATATTCTCCAGCATTTAACCATTTAGAAATGCGGTCGAGTTACAAGTCTTGCGGCTTCTTACAAGCAACGCATTTACAGAATTTAACCACCTGGCGTTTAAATGCCAAGTGCTACGAATAATTTCCTTCGGAAAAGAGACCTTCTCCGAGGGCTGAAACATTGACCTCCCTTCGCGGTTCATTCCGTGTACATTTCGCAAGCGGCAGCAGGCACATACGAAAGTGCGGGCGGGTGAGGAAGTGACGAAAGTGAAGGACAGGGGTAAATGGACTGGTTTTCGGGGTAGAGTGGCTTTCCGTTCTCGGCGAAGGCATTTGTTCCGTCGACGCGCAAACGCGCTCGCGCCTCGTAATAAACATGCCGCGCACCCGCGCCGGCCGGACTGACTGATGATACCGTTCACCGGTAGATCTATGTTATTGGTTTCATCTACCCGATACCGATGAGCCATTGAGCATGGGGAGGCACGGAAGCATTCGTCGGGCCGAAATGAACGGCAGTTCGTAATTACCGCCACTGTTCTCCTCCGTATCGTAACTCTTCCCTCCCTGCGATCTTTTCAGTGCTTCACGCACGTCTGCAATTGGAAATGTAAAAGTTATTTCACCCAACCCCCCCCCACTCCCCCTCGCATCCCCCTATACACACCTCCGCACACGACTCCTTCGTTTAAACGAGACGTTCTTCAAACATGAAGAACGTTCCGATAAAGGCACTTTCAGCGCTACGATTTAATTCCGCTTTTTTAATTCCGATTTAATTCCGAATTTTTTTCAATGGCTCTAATTGAATTGTAGTAAATTGAATTATATAATTTTTCCGTCGTTCTTACGCGATGCATTTTTGAAATGTGTCGCGCGCACGGCTTTCACGTCCGCAGAAAATATCACGCGAAGAATGGTCTCTCTCTCTCTATCTCCCTCTCGTGCTTTCTTTCTTTTTCTTTTGCGTTACATAAATTGCGTAACACACTGCGTCCTACGTATCAAACGTGCCACGCTATTGGCCGATAGACTTGCACTTTACGCAAATGAAAATCGTTCGCCGCCGCACGTATTTTGCTGCAACATATTTTGAGACATTAGCGGGGCACGTATAAATAACGCTTTGATCTTCGTTTATATTATGCCATGGTTTCCAAAGTGTATTGGAAACGCGTGTATTGGATGATCCCTCATTCGCGTCGTTTAAATGCTGAATGTCGCTGTTTGACACTATATATGTATATATATATGTATATAATCCCTTTATTAACGCCGATACGATATGCAACAGATATCAAAGTAAAAACTTAGTCGTCAGCATTAAATTACACAATGAATGTACAGATCTGGACCATAAGAGCGTTAATTTTTACATTGTAATGAAATCACTCGCATCGTGACTTTAGAAAATGTTCGATATTGCAATTGACATTTTTCGACAATCGTAATCGTGACTGAAAATGAAAATATTTAATGGAAAATTATATATTGTGAAAAACAAATAAATCTGCCGATATACAATGTCTCGCACACGCACACCGAAATCCAGAATGTAAAAGAAGCTAGGAATATCGAAGGGAATTTGCAAAAAGGCGTGGATGAAGTCCATTTCCTGAGCGGTAGAGCAACTGCCTCGCATAAATCTTTTCTGTCAACTATTTATCTTTGAAATACGTTGGCGAGCGACACCGTAACCACCGCATGATTCGCATGGTTTTTCGCGTTACTTCCATAAATAGCATGTCGTTATATAGCGTTTCTTTACAAGAAATTTATCAGTCGCGAGCTATTCTCTCATCTTATTAATTTTCCAATTATTATCCGATATTTAATTACGTTTAACTTGCATTATTTTTGACGTTAAATTATTATTCAATTGACACGATATTAACGGTGTCTTGTAGAGAACTCGTAGAGGATTTTGCGCAGACTTTCTCGCATACATACGTTCGTAGTATTAATACTTGCAAAATTGTGAAAAACGTTTGTGTGTGACGCAATAAATTCGAAGTAGGTGCGGTAGAACACAAACGCGAAATGGTAGATCCGCATTCGTAAATAAATACGCCATATAAAATACTTTGACTATCTGATACGTGTAATTTCAACGTAGCATCAGGTGGCTTCGGTGCTATCACGATAACGCCGCTGTGACAATTGAAATTATTATCGGTGTTACCGCATCGTATCGCGTTGTCAGTATATATCTGACAGATTAACAAAATGACCAATGAAACAAGAATAAAAACTAATTCCACGTCAGGCGTACAATAACATCGCACTCGGGATTTTATTGTGTTTACAGATGATTTTTCCGTTATTTTTTTCTTACTCGTTAGAGCAATGAGTGATATATCGTGCATACGTCATTACGGCGCCGAGTTAGAATTGATATTTTCGAGATAACGTCGCGCGAATATGTATATATAGTTTATCCGTTTAAAGTGTGCGCGTCTCGGTGGCTTTTGCAAAATCGCGGGGTTCAGGTTTAGAGGCAAGATTTAATATCTGCAACGTACATTCATTTGGATTAGGCGCGCGCATTAAGAACGGCGTACTCCCGCCCGAGTAATACGCTTGAAACATCTTCGCGCTAATTAAAATTGTGATCGCGTGATGTTTCTTATTATCGCCATAATGTAATTAGCGCGATTGCATCTCGAAAGGAGGACGGAACGTTGTTAACGTTGCACGAGCGGTGCGCAAAGCGGAATACATTTAATCGGTACATCCCGGGCTGTGCCAAACGAGAGTCGAAAAAATTAACGGACGGTAATATACGGCGCGCGGATTTATTTTAATTCAGCCGCGGCGGTAACTAGCTCGTGCCCATTCATTCCCAATCACGAATTCGCTCGCGTAGATCGAATTGCGTCTGTCTCTCCCTATACTCTCCCCTCGGCCCTCCTCCTCCTCCTCCTCCTCCTCCATCTCCTCACTCGTATGCTTTTGGCTGTAACGCCAATTCGTCTTTCGAAACGTTGCGAAACGCTTAATGGGATCGTACCTACCGCGCATTTGCTATTACCACGCTAACAAATAGAATAACTCTCGTAATATAACTCGGTGGGGCTTCGCCCATCTCGCTCGTACATTCCGGACAAAACATGAAATCGTTACGACGATTTGCAGCACTTCGAAAACAGAGAGAGAGAGAGAGTATGTGCTCTTCCCCTGCCCGCCATCATCCTGCCATACGCAAATCCCTTTCTCTCCCGTCCTCTCGCTAAAACTGGAGGTAATCCTCCCTTCGTACAAACCGATTCAGTTATCCCGCGACGAACTAACGGGTACTCCAGCCTAAATGGATCGATATTTATTCGGGATGGACGATCCGCGAAAGCGGATCTCTCCCTCGGACGTTTCGTATCAGCGCGGGGTTCGTATCGGGCAGTTCCTTCGCCGATTTTCATCGAACATTAAACAAATCGGGATAGAATCACTCGCGGGCGTATCATACCCATGGATTTTATTTACGGATCTCTTGACGCTGTATAACTTTACGTTTGGCGTACGCCGAAAGTGTCTTGTCGATTTTGTATATTATTCCGACATTGACCAATTATTGTTACATAATAACGAATTGATTTCCGCCATACAATTACGTTACTCTCTCGTATATAATGGTATATTAAATACATACGTTACTTAATTATTTATCATTTAATATTATTCGTTGTTTAATAATACTCGATGATTTAAAAATCAGTAGAATTGATATTTTCGTCAACAGTCGAAATCAAATGTGCGCTCTGCGCAAAATGTATATATTATAATACTAAATGTACCTTTTAATATAATGTAAATGATTATAAAATGAAGCGGCGAAATTTCTATTCTTAATTATTAACTTTGCCCGTCAGATTGTTTTCTTCTTTTATATCGTCGAATGAGTTTTTGCATGGTAATGGTCGCGTGCTCGCGTAAAAATGAAGCACACGCAGAGTAACACGGAGAGAAACTTGTGGTGGTGCATCGCAGAAGAATTCAATGTTGGGCCTCGGGTGCTTTTCATTATCATAATTTTTTTTTCTTCGGCCTAATGATGCCTAACGTAGCAACACACGACGTGTACGAATATGAAGAATACGTCGCGTGACACGATAGATAGCGGAAGAGAATCGAGTGAGACAGGTAGCTGAAAAAGCGGGTGCAAGCGGACGGGATAGATGTGCGGTAATGAAAAGGGGCACCTGCTGTATCTCTGTGTGTGCTTCCAGCCCGCGGGGTGCAACTTAATGAGCTTCCTGTGTTGGTTCCGCTTTTAGCGCGTAAGTCGACGTCTGTCGAGCGTTTTCTCTCCCTCTCGCTCCCTCTCTCTCTCTCTCATTCATCTCCGCGCTCTCTGTCCAGCATCACCCTCTGTCGCGAGGGTATCATCACTAGCGCATATATCTTGGAAAACGATCCGTCCACGATGTTGAAAGTGGCATTAAGATGCGATCGCGAGTCACGAATTAGCAGATTGTCCGACTCGAGAATTCAATTCTCATGGATAAATTCGTCATGAAGAGAGAGAGAGAGAGAGAGAGAGAGAGAGAGAGAGAGAGAGAGAGAGAGATTCATATCGACTTAAAAAATAATTGCACGAGTTGTTATCTTGCGTATGTCACTGATGATTATCATTGAGCTTTCTGCCAATCTGACGGGCTATTTTAAGAGATTAACTTCTGGCGATAAAGAGAAAAGAATTGCGTATAATGTACGTATTACTTTTCATAGATATAAAGATGTAATTTCTTTCTGTCGCGTTTACGTAAGTGAAGTAACGATCAAAGTTCTTTGATTAGAGAATATTTTCTCCAAGGCGCAATAATTCGTTTAAGGTCTAGCTTACTATAAGGAAACTTCCCTCCATCGCTTCGCGCGTTACTTTCCCTCTTTCCATCCGGTGTTTAGGTTACTCGCGCGAACACCAATTCCTCCGCTCCACCACAATCCTATCGGATCCGCTTTGCAGTAGCGGCGTCTGGTGAAGTAACACAAATTCTCCAGTTCTTCGTACTCTCTCCGTACCGCGCGGAACCGATTGTTCGTTACTACGCGAACGGATGAAGGTACGGAAATCATGTATCGATCCTTGCGCGATCCGAAGCGCGAGGGTGTTACACCTCTATGGTTTCTCCTCCCGCTGCAAAATTCCTTCCTCTCAGCGCGTCTCTTTTATTATCTGCATATCTCGGTCTTATTTCCCGGTAGCGTTATCATTCGACTCCGAGAGACGTCACATTGTCAAACTTACGTGCCTCTACGTTCTTTTCCGTGTTCCTAATTCTTTACAAGAGCTTCGAAGCTCTCGCGCGGCCACCTCACCCGTCGTCCTCGCTTCTCTCACTGGAAATCCATCACGCCGTATTACCGAGGGATCAATGGGACAGACATATAGAGATACGTAAAACGTCGGCGAGCTACCACCACTCGACGTTTCAATACCGCCGAACTCTGTTACAGAGTGGTCCCGTGGTAAAGAGCAACGGGGGGAATGTATCCCTCGATGTTGCAAAGTGCTGCGGCGCCGCCGCGCCAACTTATCGTCGCTAAGCCTCTTTACGAATGTGTAGCCCTTTTTCTCCTACCCGACTACCTCCGGGTGACCCGATTTGCCGCCGGATAATGTTGATCGCTCGCACACGCTGCACTCATTGCGGCCTTAATGCAGGAATTAAATGCCGCCGGCATTCAGACTGTAGCATAGTCGTATAAAAGGATCTTTTGTTATACGAATCTATACAATATTCATATTTAGATTTATTCATACGTGTATACGTTAGTACTTATATCCTAGTACACGATAGGGATGCACCAGATATCCGGTATTATCCGGCACTTTTTTACTATCCGACCAGACATCATTAGTATACGGGAGTATATCCGATTGAAATTTGATATCGTTAAATTAATTGTTGATTTTTTTCTTATACAAATGTTCTACAAGTATGCATATTCGTGATGTAATATCTTATACGTTCTTGCAAAATTACAATCTTTTTCTCTATAGGTCCTTTCTTTTTTAAAGACACTCGCGGAATCCAGTCGGATATCCGACTTGATGAAATTGCTTTCTTGGATATCCGATCAGATGCCGAATATCCGATGTTACATTCCGTCCAGAATATCCGATCTATCCCTAGCGTATAATAATTCCTAGCTAATAATAATTTAATTTAATAATATAATATAGAGCTATGCGAACCACTCAAGTTATTACGCGAGTAAATATATAAAAGTATCTTGCGTAGTTTAACCGGTAACTTTTTAAAAAATTATTATTATCGTTAAAAATGACCCGATAAGGCTCGGAACGTCTGTTGCAACATTTTAGATTGTTGATATACATATATTTACTCACATAATAACTTGAGTGCTTCATAACTCTTATATCGTATTATTAATTTATTTCATTAGTTATCCTTTATTGAGTTTAATTAAGAAAATATTTTTTATTCCGCTCAGCGTAATATATGAAATAAATTCAACGAAAGATGGTCATAAATATAACTGCCGAGAGGAGCAGCTATTTTCAAGTAAATATTTTCGTGCTAACACATTCTATCGCGTGACTACCGCATTATGTCAAGGATGGTGCTCCAGGAGCCCACACTCCTCCGCTTGTCTCATTTCCCGTGGCTCGATTTAACACGGTTTAGCGGCTGACACGGAAGCACGTAAGTGAATATCGCGCTTTTTTCTCAGCTGATACCTTTGCCATTCTCTCGTTGATATCTTAAATGCAACCGAGAATCGCGACGAAAGAATCCACGAGGGAGTAACCTGAGGGAAGCTAAACGGAGGCTGGAGAATGACGGCAACGGCGTCCTACGAGGCCACATCTCCGGGATACAGAGGGAAAGAGAGAAAATGTATGTGTTAAGGTGCTTCCTAACTTCGCAGACAGTTTGAACCGCAGTCCTTAAGTTTCATCGCGCAGGCGAACTCCCTTCGAAACCTATTCTATAACGTTGCTCATGCGACGACGACGACGGCGTGCAGTGTTTCACACTCATCGACAGTCGATCGGTATTTCACGCATTTGCCTTTTGCATGCCAGTGTGTCACGTTAGGCGTGTAAGCAACTGTAGAGAGAAAGAAGAAATGAAAGAGAGAGAGAGAGAGAGAGAGAGAGGATAAGAAAAGGAGATCAGAAAAGCAATTTCAGTTTCATCACGTCACACTTGCACGTCGTTAGGTCGACGCCTTCCTCCATATCGCCTCAAGCGACGGTCAACCGCATATGAATGGTATGACGTAAGGTGTCTAAGAGGTTTGACAAGTACGTACGATCTACCCCAGCAAGGTGGGAATAGTTGGTGGAAAGACGGTAACGCTTCGATCACCGTGAAAATGTGCACAACTATAATAGAACGAAGAATTATTTTAAGATATAGACCGAACCATAAAAAATGCATTTCTTGATTGAGAATGCAATTATTTATGCAAAACTTATTTATAACTGTATGAGACATGTACTTCGTACATTGGTCGAAATAAATAAATATTTTAACCTTATAAACAATATTTTTAAGAGCTAGTAATTGTTTCTACATTCTCCAATGTAATAAATTCAAAGTATAAAATATAGATAACCGCCATTGAGTATCTTATTCTACAGTATTCGCTAATTAAAAAATAACCATCCCCTCCCCTCCGCCTCTCTCTCTCTCTCTCTCTCTCTCTCTCTTTCTCTCTCTTTAATTGCTACTGTTCGCATAAACGCGACGTAATCTCGAAACAAATAATGTTTTAATATATTTCTCATCAACGAAAAAATATAAAGCTCGCCCCTTTATCGTTGAATATTAATCTCTTGAAAGATTCTTAATTTTTTTCTTTTTGTTGCGTATTCTTTTGCATCTATTCTGCAATTATAATTTGCGAGATTGAATTTATGGATCCAACATTTTTGTTGTATAAAACTGTGTGCAAAGAGCGACGTATATCACTGTTAACGATCTCGGGTTTATTCTGTGATGAGCGACACGCTTGTCCTGCAGGAACAAGGTAAAAATGGCGTTCATAGTACCAGTAAAGTCGCAGCGTGGAAAAGACGGTTAAATATTCGTACGTATCATTACGAACACGCTTGCAGGAAAAAGTTTGGTGTGTAATAATACGACTTACCCTGTCTAGTGTATTTTATAGAACGCAGGTATCACTGGCACGACTTGTTACGGTTTGTTCGGCAAACGACACGAGAACCGACCGAAAAGATGTCCAGCTGACAAAAAAGTTAGATAGTAAAAAATAGTAAATTAAGTTTTGCAGTAGGAAGGTGGAGAGAAGAGAGAGGCAGAAAGGACGGCTCTGACTCGGAGAAAGCTGCGGTAAAGGCAGACGGTCATATAACTTCTTTTTAGGAACTTCAGCGGCAATCCCTTTGTAACATAATTAGTAAAGTAACTTGCGCGGCGATATCATGAGAGAATATTTATTTTAATCTCAGAGATAGTAGAGAGAGAAGCGAAAGTTCGTTTACAAATTCGCCCGACGTGAAGAGAAATTTAGAGATCGCCGGTTTGACAGTGGCCTCTATGTTCGGAGAAGGAAGCAATATCTGTCCGAAATATTTTCTTCGCAATTCGATGCACAATCTCAATATATATTTCACAATGGTACGATATCGTGATTTATTATAATCTCTGAATTTTCTGCGATATTTTTTAGCATTTTTCAAGTAGCATTTTATTAAGTAGCAATACAATGCAGAGCGAGAGTGCGATTGCATTCGTTCATTGGCAGTCACGTTGATATTCTTTATGTGATATGTCTTTCTTTCACAATTGTGAAACTATTGTGCACACAGTTTCATATGCATTACGAGCAGTCGGTATTATTACTTTTCTCGAAATATGTTGTTATTTAATGTTCAAAAAAGATTGGTATACATACATTTTGACACCAAAATAGAATAGAAACTTTAATCGATTTACAATAATGAGAATGTGAGAAATATTATTTTCAGCCTAAGACGTTAAAATCCTATTTATTATTAATTTTCAATTATTGTTGTACTTGTGAAATGTGTAAAAAAAAATTTGATTTTTTTCTTTACCGAGTAAATTTTATTTTTCAATTTACTTAGTACTTTATAAATTTTTGTTGAACACATTCAATAGGGTTATTTTTTATTTAAAACTTTGCAAATGTTTATTATTTGTGTGTGTGTGTGTGTGTGTGTTGAAGCTTGAACAATAAGTAAATAAGAAATTAAATATTATTGAATTTAATATTATTAAATATTCTTAATTATTTATTATTAAATATTTAATTCTGTCATCGTTATTCAACAACTATAAGTATTCCATTATGAGCTATTTTCTATCAAATGCTTTTATTATTCAACAAGATGAAACCGCCACGATTCTATTCTTCTATTATAAGTCGTGAAATACTTCGGTAACAATATATCATTACCCTTATAATTATAATGAGTCCACAATCGGAAGTACAATACATTTAGTTAACGAAGAAATTTAATATGCCGCGAAGCGGCTGGTTTGGTTGTACTATGTTGAACAGTACTATGGTGAATGTGTAATATAGTTATTATACGGAAGTTTGCCGAAGTGAGGGAGAGAGAAGAGGAGAGGAACGTGGAATTCGATCTCAAGTATACGGAATTAGTCGCGTGTATGAGGATTCTAACCATCAGATCATGAATAGATGAATATTTTTTGTTAATCTATCCACTTCTTCATATGCATACATATATTTAGTAATCTGTAATAAAGTAAAAGGAATTTAACTATAATAATAAGAAAAAGGATATCTTTTTATCACTTGTATAAACTTATACAAGGCTATCAAAAGACGCGGTGAATCTCGCTAGACTCGCGCTAAATTTTGTTGTAACTTATCCCGTCGATAAGTTCGTATTAAGCAGCGTAGTTACGAAAATCCCTCGAGTCATCTTTCTTACGGCGCGGCATCTTATCAATAATCAATCGCTATTTCCACATTCCTGCCGATCGTATTAACGAAAGTTTTGATCGAGAGAGAGAGAGAGAGAGAGAGAGAGAGAGAGAGAGAGAAGTAGAGAAATCAGACTATGGATAAGTATAAGAGAGAGAATAGCACAAACTGTAGTTATGCCTTCTCAGATCAAGTAAGGAGAACGAATGAATATGCCAGGCAAGTTTCATTAATGTCTCTCCATATTCGCAGGCGAAATTTTATTGGGAAATAAAAGTACTTTTTTTCAATAAACTGATATACATTACCTTTGATAGGAAAAGGAGTCGATAAATCTCCTATTCACGAATGTCGAAGGAATGATTGATCAAATTTCTTTGTTGAGAAACCATTCCGGTAGATAATTTAAGGAGTGCATTTATCATTGTTTCGCTTGCGATTCGATGGGTATCTTTAAAATTAGCGATTGAAATCGGATATTTGTAATTAATCGGAACCGGCATTGTGTGCCGAGCTCTGCTGTAATTCGAATACGCGATAATTTGGAAAATTAAGTTTTGTATTTTTGTGTAGAAGCATAATTTTATTTAAACGTTACTTGATATAAAATATCGAGAAGAGGAAATTTTGTGTCATTCGATATTATTTTGTCATGTAATATTTGTTATGAAAAAGTGTATGCTTCAACTTACAATTTATTTACTCGCCAAATTCAATGTTTTATATGTAACGGCTTAATCCTCGTGAGCGCATTATCGGCGATTGGCATATTCACGTCGTACCTTGCTTGATTTCCTGTCTAATACTTGATTTCCTAGGTAGCTTAAACACAAGATTTAGTCTTGCTACAAATGCGGCGCATGAATTACCCTAATGGGTGCATATAATGCAACAGTAAACAGGTTTGATAGTGCCTGTCAAAAGATAGCCAGATTGAATTGCAATACGGATCATCAAATTAAGTATTATAGATTATTGATCACGCACCAAAAAGATGCAAGCAATTTACGCAAAAAAGAAACCTGTGAAGACGCAATGTACATACATGAAAAAAGAACAAATATTTCATGCGTTAAGTTTTATTATAAAGACGAATAATTGAAAGAGATATTAATTCAATAATTATTAGCAATTACAATTTATAAAATTGAAAATACAC
>NW_017304417.1:1356527-1366661 GCF_001594115.1 Trachymyrmex septentrionalis | reverse complement strand
GCGCATGAATTACCCTAATGGGTGCATATAATGCAACAGTAAACAGGTTTGATAGTGCCTGTCAAAAGATAGCCAGATTGAATTGCAATACGGATCATCAAATTAAGTATTATAGATTATTGATCACGCACCAAAAAGATGCAAGCAATTTACGCAAAAAAGAAACCTGTGAAGACGCAATGTACATACATGAAAAAAGAACAAATATTTCATGCGTTAAGTTTTATTATAAAGACGAATAATTGAAAGAGATATTAATTCAATAATTATTAGCAATTACAATTTTCATTTATAAAAAATGGAAAGAATCTCAGAAATATCTTAAATAAAGTATAATGTAATGTACACAAAAGTATAAAATTATTAGACAACAGTTTTTTTTATAATTTATTCATTTCCCTAAACAACTCTTAGAAGTAGAGAATTATTATGATAAAAATTTATTGTTGAAAAATCAAAAGATACGAAATTTTCAGTGATTTAATAATGTTAATTTATTTTTATATATGGCTATTGAAATTTTTCTTAAATATATCTATTGAAAAGTATATTTTTTAAACATAGTACATAATTTTGAATTAATATTGCGCAACTGAGCCTTCAAGATTTACAATTATTAAATACTCTCTGGAGCTAATTCCTATAAAAAATCTCGAAAGAGTGATAAAGGATGTTTTTAACCGAAGATACGAGCTAGCTAAACTATTTGTCTAGTGCGCAAAATAAGCTAATATATGTCTTGTAATAATTATCAAGAAAGACCCTGTTAAAGTCAGGCGGATGGATTGAAATTCAACGAACGATCTTCTTACAACGAACAACGCTGAATGTTTACCTCTCCTCGAAACATCGAAAGAAACAGATCAATGACTCGCTCGAGAAGATTAGCCTTATGCAAAGGGGAATGTGGTGCATTGGCAAGAGAAGAAGTGTATTCCCTAAGTACACGTGAGAATTGCATCGAACAATTGCGAAACATGTACGACTACCGCGGTGAGAAAACGGAAGTCGAAATAAAAGGTACCGCTGGAAACGCGTAAGTAATAGCTTCGCTGGCAGACCTGATAAAACGAACAGATAGCCGATGGCGGTTTTTATTTTCCCTTCGTGCGCCTCAGGAATCAACTGCAGTAAAACACGAGAGAAAAACAGAAACGAGATTGGGAAATACAGCGAGGGAAAGCGGAAAGAGCGAGAAGCGAAAGTTACCTTCCGTATTTCGAGTTTTCTTTGCGTTTCCTTTTTCATCGGAAACATTTCGTTAATATTCTTAACTTAATAGAACTAGTTTAACTTAATAGAAATAGAATTAGGCCGGATTTTACATAAAACCTAATAGATTCTATATTTTTTTATAATAGTGATACTACGGGGATCCTAAAGTAAAGCTCTAAATTCGACTCCGAAGTCACCAGAGGTCGCTGTTTTTCCAGCGCACCTAAAGTGAGTATAAAGGGAGTGACGCCAATGCATGTGCCTAATGCTGATTGGCTCCGCCATTAAGTGTCCTTATTGTTAATCAGAAAGAAAACAATATTAAAGAAAGAAGAAGTTAAGATGAGGAATTGTGTCATATAAATACCTTAGACGCAGGACACAAAATGGCGACTTCCGGCTAATTGGCGTCACTCTCTTTATATCCACTCTAAGCGCATTGACATGTCTTTATGTACATAGTACTACACCAATATCTCACGCACTTATGATACACGCAGTTGCACGTTCATGTCAATTTTCGTATAACAAATTCGTTTCGATAAAGCGTTTAAGTCTAAGAACTCGACGTTATTTGTTCGTGCAAACTACGTGTTTGTAGATTACTATTTCGTAAGTACAGATTGGAAAACTTTCGTATCAAGCAAATGTTGACACGATGACAGCTTGAGACGCCATATTACACTAAGAAATGATAAAAAATATATTAATTTCGAAATTCTTGGCATAAACTCCACCTCACAAACACGAATTAATGCGTATAGTTTAAGCCTGGAAAAGAATTTTCGAATCTGTAAAAGAAAAAAAAAGTATTTGTTATACAAAAATTACATGATTTAATCGGTAATACAGACAGCTTTAAGATCTTATTGATGTTTCAATAAACTGGTTAACTATACGATAACTCGATATTTCATCAATTACTGATGCATTGTTATCAATTATAATGCAGTTATTGATAGATCTAATCAGTGTATTAGATAATTAATTTGTTCTTTTTCTGAAGGGATAATATAAAATAATATAAAATATAAAAATTTTATTTATTTTATTCACAAGGAAAAAATTTACGCGCGCCGGATCTGGATTGTAAATTATCAATGCGAAAGAATGTTTCAGCTTTAAGTATCTCCGCGGGCGACTACATAGTTTCTGTGCTCTTACACATGTGCAACGAACATTTTCACTACGTAAATCTAATAACATGGACACGTATCGACTTTCCAATTATCAACTTTCTCCATACTTTGAGAACTACTGAAATGGTATCAAGTTTCTTCGAAACCTATACCACTAAATCATAGAATATTTTTACGCAGAATATTTTTTCTTACCTCTTTCTTCCATATCTTCCTTTTTCATAAAACTTCTCATAAAACTTTGTGTATAAATAACTGAGAATTATGGATTTAGAAAAATTTTTTTAACGCAAATTATGCAAGAAAATAAATAATAAAGTATTGCATTATTTAAAATACCGAAGACAGTCCGGATACGACCGAACCCTTCCGAACGCGCTGTGACGTCACACTGCAACAACGAAACCACAATTATTCAGTAAGAAATTAATTTATTTTAAAAATGAGCAAAGGAAACACGTACAAAACGTATTTTGTACTTTTATATAAAAGTAACACAACAATTAAAACACCGGAAAAATTGTTCTTCTAGGTGCCTCAAGCTGAAAATGTGAGAAGAAAGTATTTTAAAAGTTCACATCGTGAACTAAGAAAATGGAATTATTTTTGTTGTAAAGATCATTTTGATGTACGTATTATATAAAATACATTTTTTTGCTCTTTAAATAAATAATTATAAAAATATTAATCATATTCATATAAAAGTATCCAACATAACCTTAAACGTAAGCTAAAACATAGAATGTCAAATGTAAAAGAATTTTGGAATTTTGTAAAATTATTTTACATCTAAAATTATTTTAAAATTATAATTCATAATTAATAAAAAACATATTTTTAATGTGTAAATGCCATTTTTTAAATTCTTATAACCTTATATTAATAAAATTTATTAGAATAACTTACTTTTTTAATTTTTAAATATTTTTTCTTTTGCAAACGTGATGAAATTATTAACTTAATGAATCTTTTTTAGTACAAAAATTAAACATTAACTGATGAATTAATAATATATGAACTGTTCTTTCTTATTGATAATATATAAACTATTCTTTCCTCTAATAATGTATGTCTTGACAACTGATTATCTAATTGTTTTTGCTTTATCTTGTTCGGTTACTTTATAAAATTAGAGTCGTCACCTAAATTTTCAGTCACAGATTTAAAATTTATTGTCATCTCTTTAGTTATAATAAATTTTTTTTAAGTTGTAACATTAGAGGCTGATTTTCTTTATTAACATTCAACTTCAATTGCAGATATGGTCTATTAATCCACATTAAGAAGGCTATACCATGCTTACATTCTCCTATAATTAAATTCAATATATTTATAGAAACTATATATTTATATTGTTACAAATATGTATTATTAGAGGAAAGCCCCCTATTATGAGATAGCGACGTTTCTGCTAACTAATAAACGCTATCTATTGGTTCCACCATGAATTTATTGTTTTTGGATTGAAAACTATTTAGTAGAAAATCCATTATTAGATCATGCCTGTAGTCATATCAATAAGATTTTAGAATTTGGATGTCTTCAAGTTTTATTGAGATGAACCTTTAAACTTTGTTTATTATTTAATCAAATAAATATTTGGCAATAAAAATTCTTCATGCAGTGATAGAGTAAGTTCGTAATAGAAAAATACGGGATATGTTCATTTGTTTAATTACAGAAGTTAGATTTGACAATCGTAAAATCATAAAGAAATCGTAATATGAGATACCTAGGGTATTTCTAATATGAAATAATCCATGCTCCTATGTTATAGTGAAAATTGTTGCTAAAGTATAAATATTGTTGTATAATAATAAAAAAGACAATCGGAATGTGAACGTCGAGTACTTATTTCTGCGATGCTTGATTTCAACTACCTGAAGACGAGTTCTGGGTACAATCTATCGCATGCTTACTTTTCGCGCACGCTGGCTGTGTTTGTTTGTACTTTAGAAACATTAAATAAAGTTTTTTAATTGCAATACTAATATACTTTGCGTTTTACTATCGATTTCTCGGGGCATCTCATATTAGAAGCAAAATTTTTTGACTTTGCGATTTGTTCATTTTTTACATTTTTTTAATTAAAAAAAAAATTGAATTTGAATTAAATTTTATATAATGTTATCTTAAAGCTTATTGAATTCCCTTCAAAATGACCTATTATTTTTTTTAATTCTGTCTAGATTTTTAACATTTACTCAAAATGTACTCGGTATCCCATAATAAGTCCCATAAGAAGTCTTTCCTCTATATATATATATGTTATATATATATATAAATATTATCTTGGATTGGTTTTTACTTTGTATTTTTAAAGTCGCAAATGACTAGAAGGATATGTAAATAATTGTTTATTGAATTATTACTTTTATGATTTTACATATATAAAAATTTAGTTGTTTTTTTAAACTATTGTTCTCAAATATTTTAACTTTCTGATGCTGCACATTCAAAGCAATCTACGCGTTGAACTATTTCTTTTTCTTTGTCGACAATACAGACTACAGTATAATCTTTTTGTTGAACTCGGTGATCAGGGTAGATTCTTCCTTTTATTATATAAATAAAATCTTCCCGTTTGACGTTAACATAACCTATAGGTTATACTCCGCTATAGTCAGTGTAATTTTCTCTTGATAATCTATGATAGATATATTAATTATAATATTTATTTACGCTACTTAGAATAAAATTGAAAAAAATTACTACTGTAGTAATAAAAATGTACTTACAAAGTCGCTTTTATTCTTCTGGAACATTATATCATTCATCACTAACAATATACTTCCAAACCATAAATACAGTTATTCGTTAAATCGACTTTAATGAATCCTAAATCCAGTTAGTTTGGCATTTTATTTTAATATTCTTAATTTATAAAGAGATTTTTAAGAAGAAAATTTTAAGATTTTGCTTTAGCCTTCCAGCGTAAGCAGATGGTTGCAGACGATTTACTGCAGTGTGACGTCACGCATTTGTTAGCCAATCAAAATTGTTTTCTCAAATTTCAAATATCATTAAACTTTATTTTAATTTTTTAATATACCTATCTATTGCTAATGATTCCAAATTTTATTATACATAAATGTATAACATAATAATGCATATTTTCATACAAAAAAACTATTTTTTTTCACGCAAACTCCCTATTCTATATTCTAATTTATAATCAATAAACCGATATGATTATTCTTGTACATATTATATAATCTTCCATATATATTCAGAAGATTTCTAAATCTAATAAAGATATCAGTTGATAATACCGCCACATTAGTGAAATATGTGATAAGCGAATTAATGTTCATAATGCTCAGTTAATCGTGCTGTGAACGATCGTATTTTAATTATTGCACATATACCCTTTAGGCACGTGCTCTCAAATAAATTACATCCGGGTCCATAATTTTCAATCTATCAGACGTTAACGGATACGCTTGATTATTCATCGGAAGGAAATAGTTGAATGTGCTTGTGCGCATAGTGGAACGATAGGTAACTGCATCGTTGAAGTCAAAGAGGCTTTTGATATCCTGACCACTGATCGGCCCTTCAAAGAGATATTCGACGTTTATAGTCCTTCCCCGTGATACGCGATTCACTTTAGTATTTATGACGATGTCCTCGTACATGCTAATGTGCATTCATCGTTATCTGTCTCTAACGTTTTTACAAGATTCAATGTTGTAATATTGCAATGTCACTGTGACGGATATTAAACCGGAATATTCGCGAAAATTTCATTTTCATTAACTTAAACATACACCCGTTTATGTGTAACCGTCGCTTGAATCTCGCTTCAGATAAAATATTCAAAATAAAATCTCTATATAATGTTTACGCATCTTATATATTAAAAAGCGTAACAGGTGAAATAATGTATCAGAACAAAGTTTCACATTTTGAGAGATAGATCATTACAATTTAATAAAAGAGCAATTATTGCCCACATAAAATCATTATAAATTATTGTTCCTGCAAGTAACGAATAAAATGAAAGATAGTAACTTTACTTACCCCAGGCTGCTTTGTCGTCATCAGATGCATCTCAGACTTCTTCTGTCTCCTCTTTCTCTTTCTTATGAGTTTACTTGTACAAAGTAACACTCGCGAAAACATGGTTAATTACAATTGCGCGTTCTAATGATCAAATTAGAATAATTGCACGGCATTTTATACACTCTCAACGTTAATCGCGCACTCCGCGCACTTTACTATTGTGCATTACGACAAAATTCCATCGAAATGTGAAAATAACATCGATAGAATATGATTTATTTAATATTTCATAATGTATTGTATATGATAAACGTTAAAATACAAACTTAATTACATATAGTTATTCATTAAATGTATTATGATGTCTCGGAATCAATCCGTTTCAAACAAATAATACAAAAAAATTTAAAGACATTCTAATTTAAAAGTGACAAATAATTACGAATTTAGATCAATTAAAAATTCAATGCAGAATACGTTTGAATCTATAATAGTTCAAATAAAATAGTAACCTATTATATCTTCCATATATATATAAATATCTGCTATAAAACAATAACACTTATATTAAATAAAAAACTCAGAGTGTGGTACGGAATATACTTTTTTCGGAAATTTGAAAAACGAATTATGAAAAACTATATATAATAACTTATAATCAGATAAAATTAAAATTAGAAATTATTATTTCACAATATTCAAGACGATAATTATTTCCTTAGCGCTGTAATTGGCTTCAAAGATACTTGTCCCATAATTTTAAACTTATATTTTAAATGTAATTTTTTAAATTGTTGTTTTGATATTAACAACGCAAAATAATATTCAAATTGATTCATTAAAGTTATGAGAAGATTAATTTTGATTTTATATATTAATTGAATTATAAATTAAAATCAAATTAAGAGTAATGAAAAAAAAACGGAATATTTATTGTAAATATATTTTATATTAATCTTTAGTACACACCTTAGTTTTTGGCAGCCTTACTACACACGGTGCGCAGGTCTTTAGTATTCTGGATTAATTTTTTACAAATATATAAAAATTATTAAGCACTTTTTACACCTTTAAAAAGTTGTATATTTATACGAAATTGTACATAAATTGTCATATACAATTATATATAATATTGTTGTATATAAATCGAAGAAAAGAAACGTGCAGAACATGAATGACCCAAACATGTGTATTAAGGGTTAAAAATCGTCCAATGCTGCGTCTCGACGCGATCGGTAAGGGATAAGGGTAGTGGGCACGTCGCGTGACGTTTTGTTTATTTTGTTTTGCACTACTTACGAAGTAAGTTGTTGTTTTGCACTCGTAACGAAATTGGAGTCGGCAAGACGTTTCACATGCTATCGCGCATTATCAAAATGCAATCGCGCCAAGTATCACAAATCACCAAACGAACATAACTATTGGTCAGTGCAATTAATGAATTCCTACGATTAACGATCTGTGGCGACAACGGTTATTTATTGAAGCAAATATTTCGCGTAATTTATTCTCACGTTTGACATTAAAACGATTTCGGATAGAGAGTTAACTTATTGTTTTATAACATTTCTTCCGGCTGCAGCTTTTATTTTCTTCTTCAGAAGCTTCTTAAATTAAGGTATTCTTTGAATACCTATATTTCAAGAGTCGCGCTTTGAAATAATTTGTTTAAAAATAATTTATTTAGTTTGTTTGTCTATTTTGCCTGAAAATAAACTGTTTATCTTGTCTTTATATTGAAGGTGCGAAATAATAATCAAATCGAGTAATTTTGAATAATGAAAACCTATAATATTTATCTCGATATGTCTCGTTGAATTTATATGTTTGAAGTGTACATGCGTATGTATAATATTAAATTTCAATTGTATATTTTCAAACGATCTATCGCGCCTTAATTAGTCAAAACTTTGTTATCTGAATATTATATGATATTAGGATTGCCGATATTATTTTCGAATTTTTTTGGTCATTAACGAAACATTGCTTGTACGGAACGGATTGATAATTAATGACTACAATCAATCACAATTGACTGCAACGACTAATGACTACAATACAAATTAATCGTCAATATATGATCGTAATTAATTTCATATTTCATTATTTATTAACCACGTATAACATAAATTCGGGATTCCTATATCGATGATCTGTCAGAAACTTCTACCGTTTGAAATTTGTTCGTTGTATTGTATTAATTTGCGAAATATCAATTGTAGTTTTCTTCATCCTATTCGTAATCCTTTATCATCTAGAGATATAATAGTGTCTCGCGCCAATGTATGCGCACCAAAACCGCTCCGTGTTTCAATATATACAATAATAAAATACGCGTCATTCATTTAACTTGGGAGTATCATATAAAAAATAACAATTTACGATTTTTATGAGATTTTGAGTGTCGTGTGAGTGCCATAAGGGATAAGGAGAAATAAAGAAACAGGAAAGGAATGAGGAAATCTGGAAAAGTTAACTTAAACGACAGTGGAGCAACTATAGAGTGAGTAACTTATACTTAAACAAGACTGTATTTTTGGCGAACGCGAGAGCAAAACTAGCCGAAGTTATAAAGGACGAGCTTTATTTAGCGTGAGCGAAATTTTCATTTGACCATCGGACTGTGGTCGTTACATACGTTACATATATTGTACATACACACACACACACACACATACACACATATATATATATATATTATATATGTATGATATACGCATCCACGCGCACGTGTGCTCCCGAGACGCAAATCAGAGTATGCGTATATCGTGAGAGGGTGCGGAGAAGAGGGTGTACCTCCACCGCCATTCGAGAGTATTATTGCGGTGCTGGTCGGTCGACGACGGGCGAACGGCAGATATATCAGCGGGTTGGCGTTTATGTGGCGACCAACTGTCGAGTTAATATTCACGCGATTCCGACCTTCTCCACCCTTCGACCTCCTTCTCCGTTCCACAACCTCGTTTCGAACATGCGTAGCAAAATTCTTGATTTCATCCCCCGACTTCTCTCTCTCTCTCTTCCCTAAAATCGGTTGCCGTTGCCTCGCCATAACAATTACCTTGCGCATATCCTTCCACGCGAAATTTATGTATGTTATGTTGGTGAAAATTTTAATTACGGATCTTACTTTCACATAAACCTTATTTACAAAAACCCATCAGAACCTACATCAGCTATTCGGATGCACAAAAATTCTTTATTTTTCGTGTGAATGTAACAAAACAAATAAAATATACGTTTCGACCCTTCGAATTCGGGTCCTTATCAATATAAAATATAAATCGAAATTACATAATTAACGCAAATTCCAAGTTGACGATTACCGACAAATTAATTCGTTCTTCTTTATCCAAATGCCAAATTAGCTGTGTAATGAATAGCCCAATGATTGTCAAAATTATTACATTATACAATAATAATATGAAACTTATATAAAGAAAAACCAAAGTCATATACATTGCGTCACTCAGTAGAATCACATCGCTCATCAAATTGTTAGATTGCTGTGTAGTCATTCAAAAGAAACACGAAACGAAAATTAGAGAATTATTAAAATCATTTTTGTCGAATTTTCTATTATATCCACTTACATGTAAGCGTTTCATTACATAGCTAATTTGGCATTTGGATAACTAATTTGTCGGCAATCATCAACTTGGAATTTGCATTAATTATGTAATTTTGATTTATATTAATAAGGACCCGAATTGGAAGGGTTGAAATTTTATTTGTTTTGTTACATTTACATGAAAAATAAAGAATTTTTGTGCGA
>NW_017304417.1:1354149-1356427 GCF_001594115.1 Trachymyrmex septentrionalis | reverse complement strand
CTAATTTGGCATTTGGATAACTAATTTGTCGGGAATCATCAACTTGGAATTTGCATTAATTATGTAATTTTGATTTATATTAATAAGGACCCGAATTGGAAGGGTTGAAATTTTATTTGTTTTGTTACATTTACATGAAAAATAAAGAATTTTTGTGCGAATCCGAATAGCTGATGTAGGCTCTGATGGGCTTTTTTACATTTTCCATTGATTCTTTTCGAGCCTCATTATATATATTCGCTTATTTACAAAATAACAAACAAGATGACTGAATTAGTATATGTCGTATCTACTATTTCTTATTCGATAAAATTGTTTGCCTTTAAATATTTCTTTCGCAGTAATTTTTGCAGGTTTTTAAAGTTTTTAATATCGTCACATTTTCTAGCTAGTTTGTTTGCATTATTTTGATTTTTAGTAGTCGGATGTACACAAAAGTCTTTTACCTTTGATCTCGCAGCTTGTTCTTATTTATAAATTAATATACTTGTAAATTTTGATAAAATATAAATAAAAAATTAATCCTTCCTGTTCGAAATTTCTCTATTACCATGTTTTTTTTTTGCGGTATTTTTTAATTACTCGTATTATTTATTTTCGTACATGTAAATTATTGCCTGGTAGATGTGAAAGAGAAATCGCACCGCTGAAAATCACTACAATCGATATTCAAACATCCCCGTTCCAAAGTTAATTATTTTAGTAAAAGGATTTTCCCCGTACATCGACCTGCCTATGTTTATATTAATTTTAAATCAACGAGTTGTAAATGACGTTTTACTATAAAAATTTACTATAAAAAGCAATCAATTAATAATAAATCAAAAAAGTCATTAAATATTTTTAAACAATTTCCAATCTAAATGCGACACCGTTATTTGATGTAGTTAATACGTTTAACAAAGTGCCTGCTTCAATTTCACGCTTTTTCTTGCAGTACGTATGGCGTATGGCTTACCCTATGGCATGGCATCACGGAACTTCGCACTGTGCGCCCTTATTGTCACCTTCTTCCACGTCAGTCTCGGTAAGAAGTCTCGAATATACCGCTTCGATAAGGTAAGTATAATATTTCCGTGACGCGTAGATCCTTACGAGAGACAGGTAAAAAAAGAGAAAATCGTCCGCGGGGGGAGTTGCGAGGAGAAGCAAAAGTTACGAGTTTTTAATCCGCACGAAATGACAGAATTCCCTCCTACCCTTCAACCCAAGGACCGCCGCGCCGCGATTGGTATCGTGCCCGTTACTTTTGCGCCGGCTTTCTTTGCTCCAGTTACGGTAAGAATCAAATGGAATCCTTCTCCAAAGACGTTGCTATCGGTAGCCTTTCGCGTTTTCGCGAGAGCTTAAAAAGAATCCCCGCTTAAAAAGAAGCAGGAATTGCAAAGTAGCACAGGCCGCCAACTCCTCTCTCCTCCTTTTTCTCCCGTCGAGAAACGAAACGCGCTCGCATTCTGTATCGTTACGCTTATTTATTTATTATCTCTATTCGTTTGCATGACCGTAGATTACGAAACTTTTTTTTGAAAAAATGATATTTAATCTTAAACTTACAGAAATTTACGTATATATTTATTAGATTAGATTTAAAAACATAAAGGAAATTTGATAGAGTTTACACTGGAAGAAATTTTAATTACTTTTGGTCTAATGAATGATTGTTAATCAATGTCCGACTTAATGTAGTTAATTCATTCATCAAAATAACTGGATTTATTTGTATAACAATATATTCATTCTTGCGATGAATTTTAGTAATAGTTTTGTAACCCCTAAATTATTATGAGAATTATTATTATGAATATTTTCTTGTATTTACGTACAATTTTGGTTCGTATTTTACTATGACATATTTCAGTGTATGAACGCAATTAAACCGCACTTTATTAAATTAATATGTGAAACAGTAGATTTTTTTTGTAAATATAAGAAATAATAAAACATGAGAAATATATTTGTAATAATTCACTTATACCTGAAACATTTATCTTCTTATATTATTAATTCAATTGGTGCCTCATTTCTACCATTATGGGTCACTAGAACCCATTCATCTTTTCACCTATTTAATAAAATGGTTGAAAAAGTCTCTAAAAATTCACAAATATACATTCGACTTTCTCGAACAAATATTTGAACTTCATTTTGGAAAATAACAAAATGTGGTATAATTTAAAAATTATAATTACCGAAAGGCTCATAAGTTAGGAAAAAGTAAGGAATCGCTCGGTCACTAGTGATCCACAACAGTAGAATACGGGTTAGTTTGGGGCAATGT
>NW_017304417.1:1353550-1354049 GCF_001594115.1 Trachymyrmex septentrionalis | reverse complement strand
TAGGAAAAAGTAAGGAATCGCTCGGTCACTAGTGATCCACAACAGTAGGATACGGGTTAGTTGGGGGCAATGTGGGGGGGGGAGGTTGATTTCTCGACATTACACTGTACATACAAATCACAGTGCATAGGTCGTCGAGTACTCGACTCGCATGTGCGGACCAACGAAAATATTACCTGCTCTTCGGGGGATAGCCTTTCCACGCGATAGATCATGATAGATGATGATTACTCCACAAGTCAGCGAACTTTCGCTCGGCCGTGTTCCACGTGATTAATAAACACTCCGTTTCTCGCGAAACTTTCTCTCTTTTCTTCGTGCTCGCGTGTTCGCCTCGAGCTAATCAAAAGGGATACAAGAAGAATATATCTTTTTTTTTATTTCACCTATTAGATTCTATTCCATTATTGCGGGGGATGATCAACGCACGATCTCCCTGTGTAAAACGTAACGTTATATCGAATTGGCATCCCCCACGCGAGAACGCGAGGGGTGACTA
>NW_017304417.1:1347778-1353450 GCF_001594115.1 Trachymyrmex septentrionalis | reverse complement strand
ATTGCGGGGGATGATCAACGCACGATCTCCCTGTGTAAAACGTAACGTCATATCGAATTGGCATCCCCCACGCGAGAACGCGAGGGGTGACTATCGTGATGTGAGAAGGTTATATGGGGTCCATATAACGGTTCGACGCGATTAATCAACACCCCCATTATACGGGGCACTGACTGTCCCTGCGTGTTGCATAGTAAAATACGAACAAAAATCGTTCCAGAAGATTCATACGATAATAAAATAGAATGTATATTAAGCACTGAGAGAAAAGTTTTTTGCTGTTTTTATGACTATAACTCACAGTAAAAAAAATTGTGTATTTGTATTAGGAGCGGTCCATTCTGTATTAACACTTTGTGTTGAATTTTTTAACATTGGAGTGTTAATTTAACATAATGTAATTATGCTACTTAAAGATTTTTTGTGTGAAATTTATATTCAACGCTTCTTAAACGCTTGTTAAAGTGGTACATAATTTATGAGTAAGTGAACAAGTAAAAATAATGTATTTTAAAACGTAAATTCTAAGACAAACGAATGAAATACGTGTTAATTTAATACATCATAAATGTTGAATTTTCTGAAAAAAATATGCTTCTGGTTTTTCACAAACTGTGTCGATGTTATCTTTTTTGTATTTATTATTTTACATAATAAATACAATATTTGTGTGCCTTCTAACATATTCATCTTGTGCTGTTTAATTAACCCAAAAATTTGAATAGTGATATGTGTTAAATTCGACACATTTTTTTCCAATAGAGTACATACATATTATCATAATTACGTTTATTATTGCTGTAATAATTGATATATAAAATATTACCGACTCAAAAAATGGATATAAATTATAATTGAATTATAGTAACTGCATCGTTTTTGTGGCAATAATAATTATATTTTATAGTCATTTTCGGTTTCAAATAGATATATGTATTGATAAAACTTACATATATTTATTACTACTAACATTATAGCAATAATAATATAATTATCATAATTATAGTCACAAAAACTTTTCTCTCAGTAAAGGCTTATGAAACGTTACAGTCAAATATATATTATTCGTTTGGAATAAATCGAGAAATACAAGTCAATTTTTATCTATACAAATATATACATATAAAGAAAATATATGCACCTCCTTTAAAAATTAATTTTCATCAGAAGTTGGCGTTTTCAAAGTTACGGATCATACAGGACATCAGTGATATAATTCCATAAATGCTATCCGTAAGAAAGAATTATGATTATCGCACGACGACATGGTTGACCGACCTCTCGTTACATGCATAAATAACATGCGGCGATCTAAATCTAAATTAATTTCTTATCCGTGCGACGCAAAAAAGATGATGGGCATTCTTGTATTGGAGGATCCGAAATTTCTCTAATACGCCGTCCATACATCATATTCGTATCGACGGCAAGTTGGCCGCGTGGTAGGCTAATTAGGGATTAACTTTGCTGATCGTTTTAGCCGTAATCGCTGGCGCATAATCGCTAATTGCAAAATTCAGGACAAACGCCGCCCAAGTCCGAGGTCCTGCCCGAATTTCTGGCGCTCTTAGAAAATCACACGGTCACTCAAGGTCGCGACGTCTCCTTCACCTGCGTCGTTAATCATCTCCAGTCTTACAAGGTAAATGTACTCGCGTTGCTCTCGTGCGCATGTTGTAATTAGCTAGTCGATTAGGGCCACCGCTCGAAATAGTAAGTAGTGTGGCCTAGATCGTATTTTCGCTTAATATATCGGACGCAGCTTAGACGGATTGTATTGTCGAGTAATTGCGACGTAACCATCTGGAACTGTATTATTCCACCGCTCGATTATTAAGCGATTATTATTAGAACATGTTATTTCGAGCGATGGTCATTCGAAAATGAAGCTGAATTATCAAGCAATGCGCTATCAATGTATGGTAAACAGACGCTAATCCTGCAACACAAAAGAGGAATAATGAGAGCAGTAATATTAATGATCTCTAATAAGCCAGAATAAAATAAGCAATATCGACGGTAAGCGAAATCGATAGTCAGTTATTTCATACCTATTTTATATACATATACTACACCATAAAAATTATGTATCCCATGCCGTTTTGAAATACACGAGATATAACTTGGCTCTCGTAAAAATGTCAGATGTGTACGACCCATCGACTTTTTCGATTGTCGTTTCTTGAACTCCTAAGGGAGGAGCCGCGAGCGACGCTACAAATGTCAAGATGTTTACCTTGGATCTCCATAGCGAAACAATGTAAATCAGGCGAAACCGTCGAGTATTCGCAGCATCTTCCAATGGACAAAAAGACAAAACCGGAAGAACGTATCGAGGCAAGAAAGAACACTATTTTCGTATCAGCAAAACTATCTATTTCGATCGATCTTACCATGCGGTTTTCTCTATTCGCAATATTTTTACAATGATTACAGATACGTGAAGACCGGATGTTAAAAGATTGTTTGAAACGGAAATCTCATCGAAACTCGCCTTCCGTGCCTTTTCAAATTCAATTTTACAAATACGTAAATAAATGGAAAACGGGAAATAAATTAAACGTTAAACGGCAATTTTAATGGCAAGTTTAGGATTGATTTTTTTCTTAATACTATTTATTATCTCGCCGTCTTAACTTTCATCTTTAAATACTTTTGCGATCAAGTCTGAAATTAAGATTTAAAGCACACCTATCAATTGGCTGAATAATTCCAATTTCTTACCTATTTACTCTGCCAAACTTTGATTTCACTCGCGAAAAAGCGCCCCTTCGACATACTTTCAATCGTTGATTATTTGAGAACCATCTGAAAATTTTTCTCGCTGGCGACTTCACCTCCAAATAGGATTGATTCGATTTACCACGTTTTGAAGCGAGAATATACTCGTATATTTGTACGTTTATTTTACTGACCGTTATCAATTATTGTTAGCAATTTAACCGCTGTGTATCGACAGGTCGCTTGTTTTTCCCAATTGTCGCCCCGTGTCAACAATGCAACGATTTCACTCGCGGAAACACTCGCTCTTCGTGTATTTACAATCACTGACTTGTATACGGGAGTTTGCGGAAGGAAGCGTTCGGTTGTGTGTACGCGCCAGAATCCAGGGAATCTCTTCTGGGACGGACCCTGGTCGCGAGTAATTCACTTTCAAGAAGAAGTCCAAGTTTTGATTGCGTGCTCGGATCGCGACAATCGTTTCTATCGCGCTTCTAACGCCGTTGGAGGATGTTCGTGGAGATGCTCTCGCCACACCGTCTTGTCGCTCACGGCTGTGCCGAAGGGCTCTTCTCTCCCTCTCTTCCCCGCTGGAAAGAGAAAGGGAACGACGGAAGAAAGGGCATAAATCAGATCTGCTAATATAGCGACGCTGAATAGCCCTGATTTTTCCCGCTCTCCTTTTTCCCGTACAATTTGCGCTGACTTTGCTACACCGTTTATATACGCACCTCGTGTACCTCAGCCAGACGGCGATCAGATGGGGAAACCGTGCAAAGAATAGGCGTAATTTTGCAATTAATAGCGTTGAATTGTAATTTATGTAAACTCAAAATTATCACGCGAATAAAGTTCTGCCGTTCTAGCTGTAATAAATAATGATGGAAAAAGATTTCAGAAGATTTCAGTCTTAGAAGGAAGTTATGCGAGACTCTTGAACAATATTTTAGAACTTGTCTGACGTCCAATTGTCATGTTTTAGTAATTACGAAATTGTGGAAAGAAATCTTTCATGACTCTCCATACATCTTCCTACATGCATTTTTTTTATACATACTCGTATATGTAATCACGATACTTGTACCTTCGTGCAAAGTCAGAAGCTTCAATCTCAACTTCGTTCAATTTCCGATCAGTTACTGTAATAACATTTACCTTTTTGTTTCCCTTCCTATCTCGTTTGGATGCATTGTTGGCACAGAGAGAAACCTCGCGTGCGCGCATGCAAAATATTATCTTTTTGCTTCCTCTTTTTCTTTTTCTTTTTTTTTTTTTGTCTTTCTTCCTTCTGTTTAATCACGTACAATATACATTTTTTACGTGACTTTATTTTTTACTTCTTTCTGCAAAGTGCACATTATACTTTTCTAAACGGAGGAAAGAGAGAGGTATATATATATATATATATATTATTTTGTGATTAGTAGGAAACGAAATACGCGTTTTTCTAAAATACGCGCGCCTGTTCCCGCATCAAAATACCTGCATTGAATCGCTGTTTAATTCGGCAGCTGGCTCGAAACTCGTCGTTGCGTTACACGTAACCGCGTCTCGTGCATCCGGTAACATCTAATCTCAGAAATTTAACCCTTTACCGCAGTCCCGTGTAATGATCGGTGCAGCCGTATCTGAAGCCTCCGATGCTATATCTCTCCGCAGGAAATTCAAGCCTTGTAATTAGACTCGCATAGTGTTACGTCGGTGATGTATTTCAAATTAATTGAGAGAGGTAAAGGCTCTTTACACGAGGTGTAGAAAAATATCAAATGTCCTATTTCGGAAATAATTCTTCCCGCTGCGGAAGTATTACGTACGTGTGCCGATACGAGTTATACGAGTGAATTTAGAAACGTGAAATCTTAATTGTGTACCACGTACGGATATCTCCGAATACTAAACTTAGTAACTGAATACCGCGTAATACCCACCGTAAATGCAATACCCCGAGATGTAATGTCACGTAGATCATGTCGCGTTGCTTCAGACATATCGGATGTCTATGAGGACACCTGGCCGATTGCTCCTGATCCGCGATGGATCGCACGGAGATATAATATACTCGTATAGATCCCGGCGAGTGAGTCGTCGCTACAAAAGCTTTGCTCCCCAACGGGTAAACACCCTGCGCTTCACTCTTACGCGCGTTACATTATCATCTTTAATCTTCCACGATCGAAAATCACGCAGCGACACGAGCTTTCGTTCGTAGTTTAAAAGCCCCTTTATCTCGCTCATTGTGACTTCACCGCCATCTGAAATATGACAGATCGAGTGCCACCGATCCGTGCCCTGCGGGAAAGAGAAGGGGGGGCTGGCAAGCTCGAAAGAGAAGGGGTTGTAGCAACGTAAACCTGAGCGGAATTTGAGAGTGCAGCTCCAGCGTCTCGGTATGAATACCGATAAGCGCCTTTCGCAAGCACCGCGACGCTTTTTAACCATCAGCTCGACACAGTGCTAATGAAGAGTTCGCGCCATTCGAGACTCAATCTCCTTCCACTTCTCCCCTTATGCAAAATGCAACCATCTCTTTTCCCACGTGAGAAAGAGCAAAAACCTCTCCTTCCGCATGCATGTATACGTATCTTGTACGTTACTTATCTTTATCGCATTCTTTGCTATCGCTGTTCTTTTTAAGAAGATCTAATAGCCATGGAAGTCTCGAAAGTTATACATATCGTCTGTTTAATACACACGTTTCTTAATTACTTAATTGACTTAGTTTATTTATATTAATTTCTAGACCAACCGTAAAGTACAATCGTTAATTGTTATCGTTAATTGTTATCGGTTTCCCAATAGTTTGCTCAATAGATCGAAAAGTGCGTATAAACTATTTCCGAGCGCCGTGTCGTGTAAAGCTAAAAAAATTAATAGCGCATCGTGTCTTACAATTTTTATCGCTATTCGTAATCAGTTATCCATTTCTGTAATTATGGCTGTAATTATGGTTC
>NW_017304417.1:1344776-1347678 GCF_001594115.1 Trachymyrmex septentrionalis | reverse complement strand
TTTTTATCGCTATTCGTAATCAGTTATCCATTTCTGTAATTATGGCTGCGTTCCAATGCTCGCGATCGCATCGTTTGTCCTTGTTTAATATTTGATAAACAACAAGGATAAAATGATTCCGCGAGCGTTGTGAGCGTTAAATGGAACGCAACCTATATAGTAATTATTTACATTCAAAGTATCTGTCGTGTTTATCATCGAAGACTTTCGACTTTCGTGAAAGATATCTTTATCGATCTTTTGATTTATCAACCACATTGATATTTACAATTTGCTACATAAATGTTGACACAAATAGGATTGGACAACTGCGAGTTAGATTAAATGTATATTTTTAAATCGCAATTTTGTGTGTGTGTGTGTGTGTTGACGTTAAAACATTTCAATATTTACGATTACTAGTCATAAAGAAATACATATTGACGTTTATAAAGAAATTTATATTACCGGAGGATATTCGCGAAATGTATTTGTCATGCGAGAGAACTTCATCATTCGCGAAGTTCTAGTAAAAATTCATACATATTATAAATTCAGTGAATTTATCACGTCAAGCATAATTAATAGACAATATGATTGGAAACAAGACCGTTTAATGTTAAATACATTAAATACGAAGCGCCACTACGGTCTGAATGTTAAGATGTCGAACTACTATATATTTATTCATTTAAATAAATTAATTTCAGAAATGATGATTGCGCGCCGACATGGTTGTCGGACTTTCAATTCTTAAAAAAACTGTAATAAAGTTATTGCGAAAAATATTGCCCTCGGCCGGGAATCGAATCCGGATCTCTTGCATTTCGTGTCTCGGTAGTCTAAAGACTTAGAACGCTCGCACGGAATACAAGAGATCCGGCGACTTCCCCGGCCAAGGCAATAAGTTTATTACAGTTTTTTAAGATTTGGGAAATTTGCGGGGATTATCAATATTTCAGATTGGTTGCGTTGAAAGTCCGACAACCATATCCGGCGCGCAATTATCATTTCTGAAATTAATTTCGTTAAATGAATATAATAGTTCAACATCTTAACCGTATTCAGACCATAGTGGCGCTTCGTATTTAAAGTAATATTAGGTTGAGTAAAAAGTCATCGCGTATTTTTTAGCTCAAAGTTGTATATACAATATCTTCGTCAATAATGAATGAAATTCAAATTTAAAAAAAGGGTTTTAAAGCTTCAAATCTCTACTTTTAAAAGCTTATCACATTTTTTAAGTTTATGTGAGTTTGATAATTTTTACATACCAAAAACTACGAGCTGAAAAAGACGAAAAATTTTCTTCTCACTTTGTGGATTTGTAACGTGTCCAAAACGAATTTGAGAAAATTTTCGATTACCTATCGTGAAAGCTTGATACTTTCCCTACAAAATCGTTTTTTTTTTAAATATTCCTACGACTTTTGATTACTGAGTTATCGCGGATTAAATAAAAGAATTATTTTGACTTTAATTGCTCATAACTCCATTAAAAATTGTCGTATCGTATAATTTAAAAAAGAGATTTTTAAAGCTGAAACTTTACTCTATCAAGATATATTTATATTGTTGGTAAGAAAGTAATTGCGGTTTTTACTGATAGATGTCTTTTAAAAAAACGCGATGACTTTTTACTTAACCTAATATAATGAATAGATATATAGATATTAATAATATTTAATGTCGGCTGTGCCTTATAATTACTATTCCAAGCATTCTGTATCCAGATACATCGTCTTTGTCACTGTATGGGCGAAATGAACATCTTTGTCACGTCACGCGCAGGTCGCCTGGATAAAGTCGGATTCGCGTGCGATTTTGGCCATTCACACGCACATGGTGGCGCACAACCCACGCTTGTCTGTCACTCACAACGGCCATAACACATGGAAGCTGCACGTGACTAACGTTCAGCCGAACGACTCCGGCACGTACATGTGTCAAGTTAATACGGATCCCATGAGGAGCCAGGTCAGTAGAGCCGTTGAACATTAGCACGACAGTCATCGCAGTTCTCTATCACGTTCTGCATTGCCGCCGAATAGGGGATGATATGTCGCTCCGACTCTCTGTATAACGCAAATGCCGCGTGAATGCAACGTATACACGCTGCGTACGTCCGTATAAAACGAAGAATATTCAGCGCGAAACTAGGAGATGCTCGTGTCGCGACGTAAAGTCCTTTTCTGATAGTTACTTTTTTAAAATTCACCTAGAATGAATTTTTTTCAATCTCCCTCACTCGAGCTCGCGAAGAGAAAAGTCAGCTCAGAGCTACGGAGATGCTTTTACTCTTTATTAGGATTTTTTTTTTACATTTCTTTTTTTTTTTTTGAGATTAATCTATCGATACAGGATATCGAATCGTATTTTGATTTTCTTTCACCCGTTTTGAAAATCATGAAAACCATGTAGGAAGGAAAAACGAAACACTGACAATATGAATTGTTGTTTAAAAATTTAAATTTTACACACTCATTCCCCAGTTGTAAGAATTCGAATAAAGATGAAGAGCAAGAGTTGGACCGAGATTAAAGTTAGTCTTCTGGTAGAAACAAGCGTTAGATATTTCAACACTCTTTTTTATTGATTTAGAATTGAATTCAACTCTGTCAAGTACAGTAGTTAAATTGTCGACGAGATCGATACTTTTTCGAGTAGTAACGAATGTTACGCGTAGACCGGCTACATGAAGGTCGTGATACCACCCGATATCATGGACCTGGATAACACCGCGGATATGCTGACCGCGAAGGAAAACGGCGATCTGATGTTGCGATGTCGAGCTACTGGCAACCCGGAACCGGTGGTGATTTGGCGACGGGAAGATGGCCGCAATATTACGCTGAGGGACGAGAGCAGCGTCAAGCGAAGTATGATGCTAAGTAGTTTTTAGACATTCGAACGAATGCATGCA
>NW_017304417.1:1342506-1344676 GCF_001594115.1 Trachymyrmex septentrionalis | reverse complement strand
GGGGGGGGGGGGGTAAAAAAATTTTTTACTTTTGAAAAAAGACGCAAAAATTACGCGAGAAAAAGAGAAAATTAATATGAAATGAAAATATTTTTCTCCCGATTTGCATGAAAATTCAAAGAGACAATAATACATTTTGCAGTGCTGAAAAGAAGACGGATTTGCTGAAATATTTAAAAATTTAGTTAGATACAGAAAATAACTGTTTTGACCTGTCAAAATAACTGAGAGAGAAGCAAACTTTCGAAATGCGTTTTGTCGAAAATTGATAATTTTCAGAAAACGAGAAAGAAACCACCCCGCGCCTTATAGAAAATAACAATTTATCAATCAGCAAGATGTAAAATGTTAAACAAAATTGCTAAACAATTTCTAATAATGTTAAACAAATGCAAATGTCTCTAATTAAAGCACATAACGTCTAGATCAAATGTCTCGATTTTTTCCAGTGTATAAATTGACGCTGAAAAAATACTTTTTCAATATTCCAAAGTAACTTACGATATATGTCTTTCATCATTAAACTATAATCAAAATTATTTTCAGAGTTATATCTAGCTATAAATGTTTAGATATTTCTGCAAAATCGATTCTTCCATTTCTATTACGAGAGATAAAATAATTAATATTGACAGAAACACGCTTATTACATGATTCTGTCCGGGGTAGAATACACTGAAAGATACAACACACGGATAACAATAGAAACTCATGTACCGACTTGATTAATTGTCAATTAAACAATAATGCTGAAATTATCGTGTGAAAGTAAGATGATCGCCAGTTGCGGTCTTAAAGGTTGAAATAAAATTCCATCACACCTCACCGAAGGGATGCTATTAAACGCGAAATACGTCATCGCCGAAGATAGATGAAAATTCCCACCGTCGGGATATGACTAATGATTATGATGCCGGCTCTAAAAGAACGCGATTGGTCGTGGCTAAACGGAACCGTATGTCCAGCGATTTATCTTTAATTGATCCATACGGTATGTGCGGATGTGATTTTCGAGATGAAATATTCCCCTACAAGCGGATCACACTTTTAAAAGAGCGACGACGGGGTTCGCCCTGTCCGTTGCGCCGCGCCGTGCCGTGTCCCGCGGAAAAGCAGCCATCCGATTAGCCTTCCTGACTGTGAGTGATGGATGTTGACTTTACATATATTTCCTTTTCGCCATGGTCCCCCCTTTCTATCGACTCGCGAACCCGATTGCAATATCCAGTGTGTACACTGCGTCGCGAAAACGTTATGCCGTCGCGATATCTCCACCCCGCCAGAGTGACTCCACCGTCTCTCCTCTCTGCCGTAGAATCACACATTACAACGCCTGGTTACATATCGTTACTGGTTTCATATTCTTTCGAGAGCCTTTAATTACGTCATGTCTTTACGTGCGACGAGACGATTTCGCGAACTCCCTCATATATTCCGCCAATTATTATATATAAATTTCCGAAAAGAGTGGACATCTCTCTCTTCTCACGATTGAAGGACTAATCTGTGATAAATAAAAAGTATCTCGTAATTAGCTCGATGAATTTTTATAAACACAGATTTCTCACTTAAAACCGAGACTAAAATTTTTCTTGGAATAGCCGATAGTCGCTGATTGATTATTTGTTACAATTTTTTTCTTTCGCGGGAAAGAAACCAGTGGCAGATAATATACGTAGGGTGCATCTTTTGCATTCCATAGAAAAGAGATGATATTTGAGAAATGATATCGGTTTAAGCTTAATACGTCGAAAATTGAAAGCCGTGTCCGAAAGACGTCTGTATTTTCAAATCTCTCATCCTTTATCACGTCGGAAATGTTAAAGCAGCACGTACATTTGAGGGCGAGCAACTTCATCTGCGGGGTATTCAACGGCAGGAGATGGGATCTTATCTCTGTATCGCGTCGAACGGAGTGCCGCCGTCGGTCAGCAAGAGATATTACGTCAACGTCCGTTGTAAGTGTACGCGTGTTGCTCCTAGGTAGGAACTTCCGTTCGGCCAAGTTACACGACTAATTGCATCTTTCTCGTTAAAGTCAAACCGCTGATTAAAGTCTCAAACCAGTTAGTAGCGGCACCCGTCGACAGCGACGTCCTTCTTCAGTGCTACGTGGAGTCTTCGCCGAAGGCTCTAAACACATGGTACAGAAATAATGGTGAGAGACCCA
>NW_017304417.1:1341561-1342231 GCF_001594115.1 Trachymyrmex septentrionalis | reverse complement strand
AATTTTTTCTTGCTTGAACAGCATTTTTACCTTTTCGATAGTAAAAAAGTAAAATATGCCGAAAATGCTGCTTTTCACTTTCCATATTTGATAGGGCACCAACCAAAAACTACTGCGTAGAATCAATCGAACTTTTTTCACAAGCGAGCCTTGCTATATCAGCTGTCAAAATATATAATGATTATGCGGCTTAAGTGTGAAGTTGGCTGTGAAAAAAATACAATAAGTCCTCTGTTGGGAAAAAACGAAATTACTTTCCGAACAACCTAATAGTTATTATTTCAGATAAATATTTTCTTTATCTATTTCATTGTACGTGACTTGTATGTGCGTCCGTTGTGTGGCACTCTTCGTCCTACGATTCGCAAAAAAAAAAAAAAAAAACTCGATCAAGGTATATATAAAGCATTTCATTTTAACTGAGAATATTATATCTACGTTAACTTTATTATACCATGCACCGAGATTAAAAACTGTAAAAATTTTTAGATAGCTATTTGATAAAAATTCGATAAAAAGTTAGATAGTTCAGCAATTCTCTCTACGACAATAGCCACATCAATTTTATTATTCGTTCCATTGAATTATTAATTTTACTGAAAATATAAAAATATGCATTTCTTTTATATTAATAAAAAATGACCCCTATTTTCCTTTTTCCCCGCTCCCC
>NW_017304417.1:1332213-1341530 GCF_001594115.1 Trachymyrmex septentrionalis | reverse complement strand
GCTAAAAGCGGAAAGTGAAGAAGAATTTTATTTTTGAAATATAAATTATAAATGTGTACATTCTCGATAGAATTATCTCTGAAGAGAAGATATTTTACTTTAGGAGTCAAACTACTTGAGAGCGAGAAACACGATATATCAGAAACAATCCTCAACGACTATGCATATCAGCTAAATCTCACTGTCAAGCGTCTCGACAAATCTGATTTCGGTACTTACACGTGCTCCGCTGAAAACGCTTTTGGAAAAGCGGAAGGCTCCATAAGACTACAAGGTACAGTAGCGACTATTGATACAGATGTCGTAAAACATTCAGAAATTAAACATTATAAATCCGCAGCCTTATCAAATTCCGTCGAAAGTATTTATTTCTATTTCGTGTTTTTATTAGATTTCCGGTATGTTAATTCATTTACGCGTAGATCTTTTTGGGTACAGTTTTTAAGTTTTTCTTTTTATCAACTAGAGCTTTGCCAAGATTTTTTAATACATTTGACGGTTCAATCGTACGGAAATAATGTCGAACTCTACATCAAGACTCACCCCGAACTGTGAATGTTATGAATATGCGATCATTTGCGATAATTGATGTTGTTCTGCGATTTTTTCGTTATGTTAATGTCTGAAGAGGGCTCGATCCGGTAGCCGAAACTTGTAACGTTATGTAATTCTACCTTTGTTAATTAAAATATATTCTTTTGTTAATTTCAAAGAAACGTGCTGACTCTTACTTTGCCCGTTACTTATTATCATTTGGTTTCGTCTTATGATTTTGAAAGAATGAAGATATGATAACGCGCGTAAAGAACAACAGAATGGATGGCATCCCACAATTAATTTCGATATTTTACATCAGTGAGACTCTTTAAAAATGTTTACGTGACATCTGGTCTCTTAATTGGCAATTGTCTCAAGACAATACCGATAATCGCCTTTGTTATACTCTCTGAAATCGAATTTACAGAGCTGCAGATATCGAGATCAACGACAGCCTCCACACGAAATACCGAGCTTACTGAAAAGCATAGCTGGCGGAAGCAGCCGGAGAGGAAGGGAAAGAAATACTCGCACGCGCTTAACAAAACGGAGTCGGATCTGGCCATGAAGAATGTGGGCCACACCACGCCGATGTCCAGGCGGAATTTGTCCAGCTCATCACCGAATGTCGCGAACAAGTCGAGAATCTCCGCATTTCCGCCGCCAGCGCCAGCTCCAGCGCATTCGGCGCCCACGCGATTGGACGTCCAGAACGGTGTCGAATCGTTACGTGACTCGCGATTATGTCACGTCGGTTTCGTCGTGATCGTCCTGGTGATTTTCATTCGCGATTGAACCGAAGAGCAAGACGTTCGTTTCGTGACGAGCAACGTTCGATTGCAACGAAATCGGATTATTTGTCGTTATCACGTTATTATTGATGAAAGACACGTAGAGTGGAATTACGTGTAATTGATATCGAAATAATTTCTTTGCCATATTTTCGTTTAGGTGTTAGAAAAATGTGATGGAGATATCGAGAGAGTCGATATTTTGCTGTAAATAACAAGACATTTTTATGACAATAAATGTAGTTACGTCGAAAAAGTAAATGAAATCACGAAAAGGTATCTGAGAAGTAGGTGCAAGATTACGCTGTTAAAAACGCACGCTTATAACTGCCATTATACAAAATACATTCTAGACGATACAGTATTTGCTAATATTCATTTTTTCTTTTTATCGAATATAAGGCGATAAATTGACGTGCAGCATTCTTTTGTTTCGAAAAAAAAAAAAAGATCACCATTTTATACGTATTTTCAAATAGTAGACATTATTAAGCATAAGACTTATAAAAGTCGTTCCAATTAATTCGTGTAATTATCGCGCGGTTAATAGATAAGCGTATACATCGACGGAATAATTAATGAGGGGTCCATATTAAGAACCGACCGAATTCGGAATTCGTTGGTTCCTTTCGAAATTGACTGAATTAAATTTATTCGTCTCTAGGAACGGCCGTATTTAACGAGAATTGTGACATGTATATATGTATGACAATAAATGTTGTTTTTACTATCATCCGCGAGCGCGGACTTTTCTCTTTCAGGATGCCCCGATGCGTTTCTGGTGATAAAAATATAAACGCGTAGAAATTTCAATTCAATTATAATTATATATTATATACATACTGATTTGCGTTATCATCGACAGGAAGAAGAAGCCATATGAGGATGTGCCGCCCACATTGTATGTTTTATCCATCATTCGCTGTCTCGAGGACTTAGTTAATTCAACGACTTCATCGCGGACGAATTCACGACGATGAAGCGTTTGTTAATAATTTATCTTCTTAACACGCTTTCCCAAGCGGTTTTATTGTCACCGTGCGTGAAGATCGCGTATAAACAAACGAATGATGTTGGCTTTCGATGCACTGAATTAACAACGCTGCGACAGTACTTGGACAAAGCGTGGACCAACACGACGATCATTGCGATTTTTGATTCAAATATTCCTAACATCCTCGGGTAAGAAGAGAAAAGACATTGTTCGAGGATTGTAAGAAAACAATGATTGAATTGATATTACGATATAATCGATTTTTAATTTTGTGATACAGAACATTTGTATATTTTTCTCCAATATTTATTTTTTGAACATTTCTCCTCTATCTCTTTTCATTTATTTTACGGATATTCAGTATTTCCTTTTAAAATTTGTACATATACATATATTTCGGAATATTCGCGTTTATTTTGAATAATTCTGTTTTGAATATTCATTTTTCATCGAATATATTACACGCGCTTTTGTGCCGACGCGAATTTCTCGTGTCTCCAACATTTTTAATTTGCGATTTTTCCACTTCATTCCGCTGAAGACATAGTTTTGTGAGATTCGGGGCGACTCTCCTGACCTTAGATCTGCACGAATCGGGCATACAAACGTGCGATACTCAAGCATTCATAGGCCTTACGAAATTAAAGAAACTGATGCTTTGGGGCAATAAACTGACGTACGTGCCGGGAGACTGGTTCGTGAACATGTACTCCCTGCAGACTCTGGATTTGTCATTCAACGTCATTCAGTGGATCGACTACACGACCTTTCCAATGCTCAGTAATTTACAAAACTTTTACTTCGACTATAACCAACTTAACTCTATCGACTACAACCTATTCGCTTATCTGGGTAATCTGAAGAAAGTAAAATTCAGCAAGAATCCCTGGAAATGGGCGTAAGTTAAATCGAAATATCGATAAAACATTAACAAAGAGACTGATTAAGCTATTTCACTATTTCACTTTGTCATTAATCTAATGAAATTTTTCTTTCCATTGATCTGTAAACTTTAATTATTTGAATAAAAGAAGCTCATCATTCTTTTGAATATAAATAAAACAAAACCCTAAATGTCAGATAAATGATTTTTTTTTTTTATTTACTAAAACATGTATAACGCGCTTTCAGGTATCGCGCTCGTTTGACGTGGCAGTTGGAAAACCAAAAGGTTGAAATACTCGACATGTGGGAGGATTGGAACTGGATGAACGTCATGATCAAGGATTGCGTCGAGAGCGGCCGTGGCGAGTTGCCGAGTGACAAGGTGCTTGACTGCGTCGTGGAGAAGCTGCTCGTGTTCACGTACGAGACCTATAGCGTGCAGGAGAGAAGTAGCATGGTCGAATGCAGCAATCAAACCAGTCGATTAGTACGTTGTATGAGACCGAGCAATGCCACCGGCAACACCGATTACGAAACGGTACGAAGGATCCTGGAGGATTACTCCACGATTCTGCCCTCAATGCAAAGAGCGCTCAGCCCTTTCCCATTGAAATGATAAACGAACTGTGTCTCCGTCTTTTTAGGGATTTCTTTTAGGATAAAGATAAATCTTGAGGCACTTTTACCATAAATTTATAACTGTGTACTCTATAATTGCGAGAACTCTTTAATCGCTACGTGGTAGTGATTAATATAATCCTTGAAAAATAAATGAATAAAAAGAAAAACGCTTAACTATATACTTTAATGTATGTATAGCGTTTCATATGTATATTTAAGATCTGTATCTAAAAAAAAATATGACAAGTAATTCTTCTCTATATTAATAGAATAAGGAAAACAAAAATGAGATTATAAATTCGTACAAAAATAATAACTTTATTAAATTAATTTCTTCATTATGCAATATAAATTATGCGTGAAGATATTGTGAACTAAACGTAACATATGATCACAAATTCGATGTCTTTGCGTGTCTTTCAATTAAAATAATTGTTCTAAACAAAGCTGATATCTTATTTAAATTGAACATAGAAATTAATTTTTTTGTTACATATACATAAAGATGTACTAAATAAAATATAATACAAATAATAAAAATAAATAAGTTTGCGCGAAGTTTGCACAGCAAAACAATTCAAATATCAACGATCAAATACACGAGCAATACAAGATATTTTATTAAAATCTTAAAATTAATTTAACATCCCATTAATATGATAATGTAATAAATAGACCTTCCAACTCACAGAGTCTTTTTCAATATAATTAAATAAATTTATCTATTCTGCTAGTTAGGTTTTACAATTTTTAACTGTGAACATCGATTTAGCAATTGACTTGGTTCACCATCAATAATCATCAATTGGCATGGAAAAGTTATTTCTCGATTTGCAATATTGTCAAGCGAAATAGATAGATTTATTTAATTGTATTGAAGAAGACTCTGTGAATCGAAAGGTCTATTTGTTATATTCATATTAACGGTATGTTAAATTAATTTTAAGATTTTAATAAAACATCTTGTATTGTATGCTCGTGTATTTGATCGCTGATATTTGAATAAAATATCTTTTAATAATGTGTAATAAACATATATATATTAAGAATTTGAATTTAGATAAAATAAAATAATTTTTAATAAAATGAAAAGTTACAGAATCCCTTACAGTGTATAAAATTTGCGAGTATAAGACTTTTTAAATAATCAAAAACGAATAAATATATTCAGAAATAAATTCATTGCATTGTAAACTTTTTAAAATAATAAATTTTAAGATAATTTTTTTTAAATGGCCATCAGTGTAAATACTCATAAATTTTCATTATAGATTGTAAATCATCAAATATATATTGTAATTTTGCACAAACTTTAATCATTTTTCTTTCAATATGTCTTAGACACTTTTTGAAAATGTCATTATTTAATTGTAAGAACTGTTATTTAAAATGGATTTTTGAATCAACTTTGATAATTGCTATCATTAAAATAAGTGGCCATTTGTCATAGATTAATATCTGTATAGATTGAAATTTCATCAACATTGTAATTTTATAAACTTTAATAATTTAAGGTTAAAACTATCTTAGACATTCAAATAAAGTTAAATATATCTTGAGCATCGATATTCCAAAATACACTGTCTTGGAAATCATGTAACTTGGAATCAAACGTCGAACTGAAATATTCTTCATTGATTATTATTAACATTTGACAGTCGTTAAAACATTTGAGGTAAAATAGAGATGAGGTAGAGTTAACGACCTCTTTTTGCAATGCGTCAGTAGCTTTCACGTGTGTATATAACAATTAAAAAGTAAAACTGAAAACAAAGTAATAGTAACTAATCTAATTTTGAACTGAATGCCAAACAATCGGCGTACCAATCACAGGGTTAATGTCCATTCCTGATACAATATAATGTTGTTCGAATAACTGCGGCGCTACAAAAATACGCGCAAAATATCATTAAAATGCGACGCATTGTGTATTACAAATATTTTTCGAGGCAAACAAAGCACGAACGAGATTTCGCGGTACTTGTCGATTACAATTGAAAATCGAAATTTTGTAAATATTACGCATGTTTTTCGTTGTTGGAGCTGAATTAATCCGCGTAGGAGCATTTTGTCAAAATCGCCTTTGATTCAAAGCGCGCAAATAGAGAATGAAATAATCAAAAGCTTTTAATATAACACAAGCGAAAATGTTATACGTACCATTATTCGGGAACATACTGGTCAAATATTGGTACACTTTAATAGATGCCTCGCTCATAGCTTTATGTTTCGATGCCACTGGCTCCCCTTGAAATTCGCACATTATTAACTCATCTTTACGAACAATTATCTAAAACACAGTTATAGTGACGCAAAAGAAAAACAGTAAATCATTAAGCATAAATGAATGAAGAAAAGATAAGAAGTCGCAAATTTATTAAAACGTTTACTCTGCCAATATATTCAGAAGCATCCAGTATTTGTATGCAGTCAAAGATGCACGTAGCATCGAATCTGTCCTTGACGAAGCTTTGCAGGGTCTTCATCTGTGCCAGGTATACGCTCTTATCTTCGTGTGTTTTCATGAGCGTTTTGCTGGGGCGCTTCTTTCGTTCTTTTGAATGCGGCTTTTCGGTTTTTTGGACTCTCGAGTTGGTTACCGCCTCGCGAATATATCGTGCTCTTTCCAGGATCTTGGACGCTCCAATAGGTTTCGCCCAACGGATTTCCCAACCCTGCTTTTCAACGATGCTATCAGGTTCTAAAAAGCAAAATTATTCATACCGAGAACTAAACGGGAATCCGTTTTTCATAAACTTGAAATAAAATAAAATCTTTTGGGCGAAGACAACCCGTTCTGTATTTAGCTGAAAAAAATATTAGTAACATTAATTTTTAAAACACGATGTATATATTAATTTCAGAAACATATATGATCAGAAAATAATGTTATTAATAAGATTAATTTCACGCGTTATCTATGTTATTCAAGAATTTTTACAACAGTTGCAAAGCTGCTTTTTCCGCTGAACGCAGCCATTATAAATGATAACGAAATTCTATATTTACAATTAACAGTCTACTCTGACAAACAATTTTCTACGGATTCTATCCCTTTAAAATTTGATACAAAATTCTGCCGAAATCATTATATTTATTCCTTTGGATTCCAAGTTATTTGTATTTTCATTATTTCACTTTAGTTACACTGCTGATATACTCACTTTCCATTATGTCCATTACAGTCTTTGCGGCTTCGCGATTCTCATAGTGAACAAAAGCGAAGTGATTGATCTTCTTTAGCTTCAATATGGGTACATTCGTGTACCTGTAGAGAATCTCTCTCACCTTTTGTTGCGACATATCAAGGGCGAGGTTCCTTACGAACAGAGCCGTTACCTATTTGTCATCGTGTATGATATTGAGTTAATATACTACATATAATCTCGTTTCATGCCATTGTGTATATAACACACACACGCACGCACACACATATACACATACAATGAGATGTGATTTCGTTGTGGCAAATTTATTTTATATCAACGCGTTCTGTTTACAGAATGTTGTCAGAAATTGCTATGTTTTTTGTCAAATGCAATCCCCGGAAATTAAACGTTGTGAGATATTTTTTTTTATAATTACGCAAAGGTAAATCCGGGAAAAAAAGGTTTTATAGTTATATATAACATTATATAAAATTATATATCCATATATGAACATATTTTATATCATATAATTATATATGTTATTATATATAATTATATATAACATATATAACATTTTTTGCGGATATTTATAAATTTGCGATTCAATCAACTTCAATTAAAGCGAATAATATGAACATCACTATTCATATTCTATAATATTTGAAAAAATATCTATATTATAGTCGTGCGTTTTAAAATACATTTTTATCCGATTATGAATATAATAAAGTTATTAATAAATTATAAAACGTGTAAAAGCTAGTTATTTTTCAATTTTTCTCAATTCGAAATATATTTGTACATATTACACATAACACAATCTATACAAACGCTCCAATTTATTTAATCCCGTTTTGATAATGTTACATATCTAGTAAAATACGTTTTTTGTTGTATTTTACTTTTGCGTAATCACACATTTTTATAGTTTCCTTTTGTTTATGTCGATTATCTGTTCAAACATCACGTTACGCTGCGCGTATCATTACATTTAGCAATAAATTAATAAAATACTGATTGAGTCACGTGAAATAAAAGAAAAACTGATTATATAAATATAAATTAATATAAATTAAAAAAAAAAAAAGAGAGAGAGAGAATACAGATTATATGTACGAAAGCAGATTTTGACAAAATGCGATAGTTCACCGTTTCCATGATGTCTTCATCGATCGGATCGCCCGGCTCCGGATCCGCCCAATCCACCGCGATCTCGTGATCCCACAACATCACTTTGCCGGGTATAAGCTTGCGCCTGGCCATCGCGGCTGCCCGATGATCTTTGAATTCGACGAAGATGAAACCGCGATTTAGATTGCGATCCTGAGCACTCGGGTAAACGTAGACGTCCGTGATGCCGTCCAGTATCTTGGTCAGCTCCTCCATGAATTCGAGCTTGGTCTTAGTCTTGGGTACGCCGCCGAAGAAGAGCCGGCAGTTGTCCATGGACTTGACCACGCCGATGCGATGGCCCGGCCGGATCTCGTAGCCGTCGAGACTCTCGCACGCTACCCGGGCAACCCGCGGGTCCTCGAACAACGCGAATGCGTAGCCGCGCGTTGACCCGGAAAAATCGAGCATCAGTCGCAACTCCAGGAGCCGGCCCACCTGCTCCAGCAACGGCATCAGCTCGTCCTCGTAGCAGTCGCGCGGCAAACGGCCCAGGAACACCTCCGCGCCCTTGCCACGTTGCCGTTCACCCCGCGCTATTTCCGGTGCCGTCAACCGTCGCTGGCCGTTCTCCTGTGCGTGAAATTTTTTTCTTGTTTTTTTTCTTTTTTTTTTTTGCACAGTTGAAATAAAGTGCATTCAGGGAGACGTTATTAGCGCATTCTACCCTTGCTTGTTTTGACGTCCAATGAACAACGAAGATAGAATGACAGAAGTAGCGCTAATTATAGCGTCTCCCCGAACGCACGAATAGTAGGACAAAGGAAGATTTAGATGTACGTAAACATACTAATTATGTAACTTGATTAGGATAACTAGAAATTAAAACAGGAGGACGATAAGTTCGTTATAACTAATGAGTGGACATATATATATATGGGTAGGAGAGAATCGGATTTTTTAATAAATACATTCGTTAATTCCTCTTATTAGCTTTTTATTAGCGAAAGACGTAATCTATCTAAGTTCATTATTTTTTAAGTAGATTGACGAGACAAATGTTACAGAAAACTCCATGCATTACTTATTGCGCTTTCATATTAAATCGCTCTTGTTCTCAGTCGTTAATTCAATATTTCTCAACTTCTCTTCACAATGAAAATATAACGTTTATGTCTGATGACATCGAAGGTATAAATGAGAACTAAGACAAAAAGTTACAAGTTAAAC
>NW_017304417.1:1326976-1332113 GCF_001594115.1 Trachymyrmex septentrionalis | reverse complement strand
TATTTCTCAACTTCTCTTCACAATGAAAATATAACGTTTATGTCTGATAACATCGAAGGTATAAATGAGAACTAAGACAAAAAGTTACAAGTTAAATAAGTTTTATATAAACCACACTCATAAATACCTTTTTTCAATGGAGAAAGCAAGCTAAAGTAAATAATTTTGACGTAAAATTGACGATAAGTGACGTCAGCCTGTTTGGCGAGAAGTTATTAATTCAATTTCTCTTTGCGGTAACAAAATTATTCTCTATGTTTCACGAGTGTATCTTAATTTTGTAGATAATTTTGTAGACAATTTGTAAGATAGGTAAAAGATATATGCAAAAGACATGAATTAAAAGCAAATTCATTTCAAGCTAAATCACTCCGAGTCATTATTTGAATATTTGTCTAACGCTGATGGAAAAACTTCAAGTTTTCTATCTGCCATATTAGTAGTGAAAAAGAGGAGAGGTAACCAGTGAACGTCTGTGTACCTGCACGAGGTCGTAATGCGTGCGACGCTGCATCTCCAGGAGTCGCATGGTGCGTTGGCACTCACCGGCGAGATCCGTATCGTCGTGGTCGCTCATCGTCATCGACGTACAATCACGCGAGCTGCATGTAGCATACTGATCTCCAGAAGGATCGGAGCTTATCGGTGGCGCGTAGAAGAAGTGGGGCGAGGTGAATTTAGGGGCCCGATTCCAGGAAAAGTGCGACACAATGCGCCGAATGTTTTTCTCGGTAAGTAGAGACTCGCCGTTTTATTTCGAGTCCCAGAGACACCGGTCGGGGTTGGATATTTTCTTTTTTCAAACTTCCTTTAGACTTCTATACGTCTACCTTCTGTGGGAAGCTGTTCGAAAATTTCCTTTGAAGAAGCTGCAAAAGAAGCTCCACTTGCGTTTTACGTTTATTACGTAACTCGGCGAGAGGTGCGTTTATATAAGAAAAGCCTGAATTGTTAATTATATTATAATCGTTATTTAATATTTTTGTATTATTAGCATCATTTAAATCTTTCATTTTCGGACAACAATCGTCAAATTAATTTACATTCTTACAGTGATATTATTTTGCGCTCGAAAACATAGTTTATAATGTAACTTGATATTCAAGATCAGACTGTACGAAAAAAAAAAATATATATATATATATGATAGATTATAAGTTTATCACACACAATAAAGTTATGAAGGAGTAGCAGGAACATTATTAACATTAACTATATATTTTTGCGCATGATAAGAAATTAAAGCTATCGAGATGATGGAAGGCGATTAGGAAACAAATATTTAGAATTTTATAGTTCTCTCTTGTTCCACGTATAAACAAAGCGAGAAGGGAGGATTCTCAGAAGAGTTTCTGGGCGAGAAATAAGACAAAACGACTGTATCGGATTTATACCCCACTTTATTGTTGAAATATTAAACCGCGTTTAACTGTTATTATGCATTTTTTCTATTTAAAAATGCAAAGCTTTTTTATTGAAAAAATTAATAAATAGAAATATAAATTTATATTATTTCAACAAATTTACGAGATGTACAATTTGGGGTTTTTCCTATAACGATTTCATATTAAATCGAATTCATTACGGAAATTAATGTAACGTAAGTCAAATCAAAAATTAATAATAACAAATTTTAAATATTTATTAAAATATAAGCATCAGGGATTGTAAATTTGTAAGTTAAAAAAAGATGTTGAAAAATTATTTATAATTTCTATTTCTTTTTTGTGTTTCTTTTTATAAGAGAAGCAGATGTCAGTAGTTGCTAGGGAATTAGTAACTGACGGTAAGCGATAAATTCCAGTCGATAACAAATTAAAACTTTCTCTTTATTTCGATGCGAGATTTTGCATTGTGAAGTTAACATTAATTAAAAGTCAATTACTTTTAAATGTATTTGTATTTATATACTTAAATTTTTTTGTAAAATTTATCACATACATATATAATAATTTCATAGAATGTAAACTACTTGAAAAAAATAGAGGAAAAAACTGAAGAAAATAAAAGCTATTAGCATTTAACGTTTCAAATATATTTAATTAATTTTTAAATTGTACAATTTATATAACGCATGTGTGAAAAATATTTGCAGAGTACATTTATTTACATATTTACACATTAATAATTTCAAAAAGGTATATATTAGTAATATTACAAAAAGAATTTCTTCCTTTCTACAATTATATGGCATCCATATCGCAGTCTATATATTTAGTATCATCTTTCATATTGTAGAGCGACTTTTGCGATATAGGTGCCCGACCGAGGTACGTCCTGAATTGTTCATAATAATTGACTAATTCATAAATTTTATCACTGATATCTGGGCATGCAATGCCGCTTTCAATTATATGACTCAGCCTATCGGTATTATCCGCACAAATCGAAAATTGTTCTATGAGCCGTAATTCCTCCTTCAATGTCGCATTCAACACAGCCGCCTGAAAGAAACCGTGAGAGTTATATAATGCTTAAATGCCGCGGCATTTACATATAGCGAAGATATTTTTTTTAGTGATAATTAAAATCATGATATGTACTCGTCTTGCTCTCTGCTGGAATTCTTCTAGTTTTCCACGTATGCTCTCAAACTCCGCTTCTGTGTATTGTACCTCTTGAAGTTTATCCTCATTCGCCAGAACATTGTCGGGTACAGCAACGAATTTTCTCACAATATTCTGATCAGAATAAAATAAGCGATTAATGTCATATGTACAATTCTTATTATAAAGTTTTAACAGATATATTTTAGATACAAAAATAGACATAATGTAATTAATTATAAGTGAATATAGATTGTTTAGTTCAAAAATAATTACCTCTATGTTTTTCAAATGAGGCACAGAAGCTGCATGGTACGCCTTTACAAGGTTTTCCTCGTTTGCCTTTAGCGTGGCCAAATTATCGGAGTCTGACTTACACATTTTTTCCAATGTTTCACACAACTTTCTGCTCCTAGACTGTATCCTTTCTATCACAATATTCTCGACTATAACAAACCAAAGAGAAAGTAACAAGATTACCATGAGCAGGCATGCATAATTTTTCGTAAATTAGAAACATGTAGTTAGACTAATGATCATACAAGAATGTTCACAATAGTATTCTTATTCTCATAAAGTGAACAAAATAATAATCTGAAATTAGATTTATATCTAAGCTATTATCATATTTTTAATCTTTTTTTTTTTCAAGTAGGATTAAGGATTGATATTTTGCTTCTCTCCTTTCAGTAATTTTCCAAATGTAAGGAATTATACAGCATTTACAGTTGTATAATACAATTTAATGATTCACGAAAGCAGAAAAAAATCAAAAATAAAAAACCAAAATTGTACAAGCATTAAGACTAAAAAGAAGTTGGTGAGATAAAGGATGTGTTTAACGGGAGGCGACGCTTCTCATCGGCAAAGCGTCTTCGTCGATCGACATGTTTAAGAAAGCAAGATTTTGTGTTAGCGTCCTCCTCCTCCCCCCCCAACGCAAAAAAAAAGCAAAAAAGCAAAAAATCCGTCGAAAGCGTCTCGGTCGCTGGACGAGTGTGACTCTAGTCATGATCGAATGCCACATGAAACCAGAGTACACCCGTCCAGCGGCAACGAGATTTTGACGCAGACGTGGGGCTCGCCGTAACGCCTAACGGTCGGTGCCCCCGCCGGAATTCCTGTCCGTCCAACGTTCGAAAAGTGCGATCTGAAAAAGCGTTGCACATCGAAATTTAAAATGCAGACGGCGACTTACTAGTCGCGTATACGACTCGAGAATGGAAGCCGAACAGCTGCATCTCGTATTCCTCGCGTTTACGCTCCCGTAACTCGGAAGCGGCGTCGCTCTCCATGATGAAGACGAGACTGAACGGACCAAACGAGATGAGACGAGAATCTTGTACTTTCAAACCGGTGAAGGTCCTCGATATCTTCAGACTTCCAACTTCTATCCGGCGACTGGCGCCAAGCGGCTGCTCGTTCCCGATTTCTCTCGCACGAGAGCACCTTGACGTCCGTTGACAAATGAATATGGCGTCCCTCCTGATCCCTCCGCTTGCCCTGCGTGCGAACGCGTCCTTTGTCCCGTCCCGCCATGTTCGCCAATTGACAAGCCGCGCGATGCGAGATGCGATGGCGCAGTAGGGCACGCTGACAACGGCCCCGAACGGCCCCCAATCCCAATCACGGATCAAAGAGAATCCTTTTCCGGTAGCGCCGCCTCGGACGACGGATGTCTTTTAAATTCGAATGTAATTTATCATGAATTTCGATCGGTCACGAGGAGTGCTGTGTCGATAAATGACTTTGACAGAAATGCATTTTATCCAATGATGAGGTTTATGCAGTTAAGCCTTTTGTCCAAGATGCTAGAAATCGGTCCATCGAGACCTCGAGATGAAAAAAGAATTTGACCAATCGCAATAGTCGTATCTGATTAAATTGTTCAAATGTGATTTGTTATTTTTTTCTCTGTCCGAGATCTCGAACGATTTCTAGCATCGTGAACATTGGGCTTAAAATGAGGAGCACAGACTCTTGCATAAGCCCGGATTCTTATATAGGCAACAGCGCTTTAACATCGAACGCTGATTGGTGGAAAACGGACAATGGGGGTCAATTTTACTGCCACGACCGACTTTTCACCAATCAGCGCTCTGTGTTAAAGCGCTGTTGTCCGTATGACGATCCGGGCTAACACATAAAGGCGTCTTTTCATGTCGACGCTCGACGCTCATTTTCGACGTCAAAATAAGTCACGTGATAGAAATTGATGAATGTCAAACGTCAATTTTGATTACGTGACTTATTCTGACGCTGAAAATGAGCGTCGAGCGTCAGTATGAAAAGGCACCTTTAGCCTGAATCCTTATGCAGACAAGCGCTTTGATCACCAAACGCTGATTAGTGAAAAACGGATGATGGAGGTAAATTTTACCTCCACAATCGACTTTTCACCAATCAGCGTTTGGCATCGAAGCGCTGTTGCCCGTATGAGGATCGGGGCTTTATGTCAGCATCGCAAAAGTACTAAAAAATACTAGAAAAAGTATTAAAAATGGCGTTGTTTATAAGACGGACTATAAAATCCACCAATCAGCCATTTTTAATACACGCAATAATTCATGATTGGCTGCTAATCACGTAAT
>NW_017304417.1:1315761-1326876 GCF_001594115.1 Trachymyrmex septentrionalis | reverse complement strand
AGCCATTTTTAATACACGCAATAATTCATGATTGGCTGCTAATCACGTGATTGCAATGACTAATCAAAACATTTAACGTCAGTCGCGTTTCTCTTATAAATTTAGGGTTGCGGTCGATTTGGATGCTTTTAGCGCTTTTTAATACTTCTATTTTCATTTTACGTCTAATGAACGATAAAGATAAAATGATGATTACAAGCGCTTAAAGCGCGTGAGCATCCAAATCGATCGCAGCCTAGGATTCTATTTGCAGTTACAGGTTTTGGACTGCATGTTCTCTCTCAGATTTCTCTCTAATCTCGACTAGATGGCACGACATGTCTCTTTTTAAACTTCAAATTAGTTTTCTAAAATGGCTGCATACTTTTGAGATTTTTTTTATTTCTGTATTATACTGCACTAAAATTTTGTTCTCTTTAACTAAATATCAAATATATATCTACTTGACTTTAAGTTTCAAAAGTATACCAGTATGCTAGTTCATCTATAAAAAACAAACTTTTGATTGTTATGTAGATTATATTACTATTTCAAATTACCCCTACAGCATAAAGTTGCATAAAAGTCGCAGTAACACTGCTGCAACATTGCAGCAACATTGCATGTTATAGCAATATTACAGAGATTTTGCATATTGTTGCAAATTATGTGCTATATATGGATGAGGAGGATAGCGCCCAACGTTCCTTTCTTTTTTTCCTAAATAAAAACAGTTTTTTTTTCGCAGAGATGACTGATGCCGATAATCATTTGGGCTTAACGAATTCACTAATACTGCATGCACAAATACACACACGCGCGCGTATTTATTATTATTATTATACAGATACACATGTATATGCTGGCGTGCTCACATTTATTTTATCTCTGAAAAGAATCCAATCAATTTTTCTTGAACCTCAGCCATCGTGTTTTTTTAATTATCACTAGAAAGGAGATAAACCTAGTGAAAAATAATAATGAAATCGACATCGATTTCATTGTCATTTCTCACTGGGAAATGTGATAAATACGCAGTCCAAAGAGTTTTATACATTACATATTTGTACTGCATGATTGATATCATCTTTTATACTCTTACGCAACAATTACGACAGGTTTACAGTTGCGACATACGATTCGATAAATATTAATTGGATACAAACGCTTGCCTCTTTCGATGAATTTTTATGCTTCCTATATTTGCAAATTCACTGGCACTCGCAGTTTGCGTTGTTATTCATGCGAATAACGATAACTGCTTGCGAGGGCTTTGTTTGTTATCGTATGCACAAAGCGGAAATGCATGGCACCGCGTTTACCTGGCGGACACGAATTTCAAATATTTTTCAACAAGCTTAATCAATGCTCGGCTAAACACGATTATCCCCTTTTTAAAACTTTACGCATTTTCGTAAAAATCTCGAAAATAGAGGAGAAAATGGAGAAACGCCGATGCATTTCTCCATTGTCTCTTGACTTAATTTACTTATTTTCTAGATTCGAATCTATTTTCGAACCTTGAGTTTCACTTCGACGATTGTTCAAGCAGATATTTCATTCGATGTTAAATGCAATTTTGACTGTATATATATGAAATAATTTAAGTTGACGTAAATTATAAATGTTTGTCAATAACATATTGTACATTAAATTTTCACCGAGAATTCGAATCGGGTCAGAGTGAGCTCTTATAAGTGAAAATAAAATTTTAAGGTAAGATTCTTTAAAGGTTTTGGCATTTTCGCTGTAAAAGCGAACCGACTCGACCCAATTCGAATCTTCGATGGAAACTTATTGTACAATTAGTAATAGAACTTTTCTTTTTCGAATGCGCTGCACGTTGAGATCATGCAGGAAGCGAATTGAAGGTTATCGAGTCAAGCGTTAATTTTATCCGCGTGATATTACGCGTGAGATGTCTCTCCACGTAAGGATTATGTTAATACAGTTGCTTATCTGCGGCCGAGTGAATCAAGTCTTGTTAGCGCATATGCGATTAAATATCGAGTATATATCTACCTTTCCCCTGACAGAATATTTATTTTCGGTGAAGAGCAACAGTAATAGAAAAGCGATTCTTCGTGACTTCTAGAAAAGTGAAGTTCCGAGCGCGACTTTCTTGAAAAAAAAAAAAAACAAACATATAAGAGAAACATAAAGAGAAATTTGGCATTTGTTGTAAAAATAACAAAGGCAATCTGCAAGTAATTCCACATGGGATAGATTTAGTTCGCTTGACCGTCATGACCGAATGTGCACCTTTTCTCTGCATGACATCATCTATTTTTTCGTGGCGGATTAGTCACGCCGTTGATAAGTCATACTTGTACAGTCTGGCGACAACGTGTTGATGTAGTTCTGGCCAAAAAGAGAAAGTTTTTCACCGTCACGACGACTCGTGTATATTTAACATAATTGATCGTGCATACATATATTATTTATATCCAGCACGAGACACTTAAAGTAATGACATATCTCGTTTCATCACGATATTCATTCATTTACTCTATTCGTAATACAAATAGAAATCATGAATAAATTAACTAAAAGTATTTAAAAGAGAAGAAAAGAATTATTTGACGCGATTTTAACTCGTGGTAATTTAGAAAAATTTCGGAAAAGTCTATGAATATTGGATGAATACGCCTAAATATTTGACGACGTGAAACTTAATTTATTTGACGAGCTCGCTTATCTTAGAAACAGAAATCAATTCTACTTCTTTTTAAATTAATTTTTAAAAGAAGATTAATAATCAACTAAGGAGAATAAAGAACTTGGAAAAATTGAAGACAATTATAATTTAAAAGAAAGGTACGTTTATTTGTAACGGCAGATCCTCTTCATCAATTAATTAACAAGCCCTTCACAGTAGTTACAACGTTACGATCTGCTTGTTAACAGATCTTCAGACTAATCGTTCCTTCTATGTTGAAATCCCATGGCAATGATTCATGTTTCCTTCTTGTACGACTAATCGGATCGCAACGTAGGAGAGGAATGTCAGATAGAACCTTCGAGAGGGAAAGGACACGTCCTTCGTGCAATGTTGAAGTGGCATCGGCCAACTTTATTTAGAAAGCGGGAATAATCGAGCGTTTAACGTCGTCATCGTGTTTTACACGATGAGCGAATGGATAGGACGAGGAAACCGCGCGAGAGGCGGTACATCCATCACGTGCAAATCGGATCCCGTATGTGTGTGGACGCGGCGTAAGTGATTGTTGGCATGCCGGTTGCATTTACGTCGCATACTTATGTATATGCGTCGCAGCGTGCGAGAAACTTTACACCTACTTACATTCATGTTTTCGCAGCCAACTTTGGAATTGGAGAGACCGTGACGGATTCACCTCGAATCCAGGCGCACGTTAACATTAGACTGAAAGAAATAACATTGTGAAGTCTAGCAAAGCCAGCTACGTGACTAGATTTGAATAAATCAGTGAAAAATGTAAAAAAAATCCATCAGAGCCTACATCAGCTATTCGGATGCCGAAAAATTCTTTATTTTTCGTGCGAATGTAACAAAACAAATGAAGTGTTACGTTTCAACCCTTCAATTCGGGGTCCTTATCAATATAAAATATAAATCGAAGATAGATTTGAATAAACCGCACCAAGTTTTTATTACCAGAAATGATTAGTAATCGCAAAATGTCTTGGATGAAACGCACGTTTTATCTAACAACAATGTGTAAGGAAGAAAATATTTATATATAAAAATAAGAGAGATACCAGCAAAGGACACGCCTAGATCGATATCGAGAAAATCGGAAAAAGTGTATTTTAACATCCGTGCATTTGTATGTATAAGCAAACACGCGGAAACAAGTGGAGTGGAACGTGACATCGATGAGAAGTCGATAAGAAGGCGTAATTGCAAATCTGGATTCTAGATCTTGTAAAAGATCTATTTGGCTTTATCGCGTATTATCTAAGATTATGCGTGTCGCGTGTTCGCGCAAAGATAAGAGATACGATGATTATGAGATTTTATAAATGTTTTCCATCTCCGGGTTAATATCTTGGAAATTAAAACTTGCATGTTACATCTTACGTAACATACATCGACAGTATTTTTTTTGTACATATTTCGTCTTCAGGAGAAACTTAAGGTTCGTATTAACCTTTCACAGTGATTCACATGGCTCCTACAAAAAATGTAAAAGTGAAAACGAATTAATATCGGACGAGCAAAAGTGTTCTTTGTTAAAATAAAAAATTTTATGACTCCAACAATAAATCAAAAAGAAGTAGAAACCTTCGAAGAAAAGTATAACCTTCCCGGATTGTTGCATAAATAACGGATACACTAATAAGATATCCGATAACACGCGATAAGATATAATTTGCAAATTGGAATATACGTATATTTACCAACGATGTACTTGTTAACTTTGTTGGTAAATACATTCCATAGGCTCATACAGGCATTTCCTTATATTCGTACTTTGTTATTCGAAAAATAACGTTTTTAAGACGTCATAGTGATCTACACAAAAATATAAAAATGTTTATTATACATTAAAAAACATTTTGTATTTATGTTAAAATGAATTCTTGTTAAAATTTTTGTGTTGAATTTTTAACATTTCCAAGTTTTAATTAAATTACATAATATAATTGAATAAATAAGCTATTTGAATATTTTGTGTTAAATCAAAATTTAACATTCTCAGTGTTAAAATGACACAATTTATAAGTGAGTAAATAAATAAAAATAATTATTTATAAAAATAATAGTTTTAAAACATAAATTTTAAGTATAAATGAATAAAATGTGCGTATTGATTTAATTTATTATAAATGTGAATTTTACTGAAGAAATATATTCTGTACAACTAGTTACATATTTTATATGTAAAAAGATATTGTACTTTATGTTATTTTCGCTTTGTAACAGTAAATAATCTGTTAAATCGATGTATTGCTTATGTTAAATATCACAGAGGCATTGCCTAAACTAAAAATATAAAAATAGCATCTGATTCCAGTTAAAATTTAACATTATAAATATGTCAATTTAACATAAAATTTGTTTTTAAGCTGTGTCGAAGTATTACGCTTCCTGTGTTAATTTTTTACATAATATTGGTGTTATTTTCTAACGTATTTATCTTATGTTAAATTAACAGAAAAATTTGGGTGGACTGTTTGGGACATGTGAAATGTATTAAATTTAACCCAAAATTTTTTACTGTGTATTTAAAATTTGATGTAGATATCCATAATTAAATTGAAAAAAAAAGAACAGTTAAATGAAACTCATGTGAGGCGAACCTTACATACATGTTGCAGTAAAAGCACGCACGCACGCACGCACGCACGCACGCACGCACGCACGCACGCACGCACGCACGCACGCACGCACGCACGCACGCACGCCACAGAGCGAGGTTCGGCGCGGTGACTGCGCAACTCGTATGCGCAGTCCCCGTAAAAAGCCGGGGGCGCACGGCGCGCGATTCCGCCGTTGCTCTTTGGATACCGCGCACCGCGCGTGTTCGCTTCGGAGCTTCAGTTTGTATTCGGTGTTCAGTTCAGCTCGATTACCGTGACAACAGCGTGAGGACGGTACGCACAGTGACGGATACACCAGGATACTCACCGCCGCGAATCCGCGATTTCGAGCCGGGCGCGCGTCTCTCGCGAAATTCTTCCCCCTGCGCGCGAATTATCATCGATCGCTCGAATCTCTGGATCCGAGAGGACCGCCGTGCCGGCGAAGATTTCTCTCACGCCTTCGCGGCATTCGATTCGAGGGGAGAGTGGTGCGCATTTGTGCCGTTGATTGTCAAGTGATTTAAACCAGAGAAAAAGAGGAACGAACGTAAGAGACGTGAGAGAGAGAGAGAGAGAGAGAGAGACTCAACAAGGGAAAATGTTGCCGCCACGAATACTCGGCCTCCTGGTGCTTCTTCTCGCCGTGCAAGGTGAGTGTCTTCTCGATTCCGCTATTGACGCCTCCAACTTGATCTCCATCGTCCGATCGACGCTCGATCGTGAGCATAACCAGGTAACAAGGTTGACGTTAAAATTATATCAAAGCGACCACAAATAACGTCAGCTTGCCATCCGGGCTCTGTTGTTAAAATTGTTGAAAGTTTTACGAAACTTTCTGATTTTGTTTTTACTTGAGTAAATTATTTTATTAAAAAAAAACAAAAAAAAGGAGCATCTTATTTCTAATCGTTGGAATTATCATTTTATGATAACGCGCTTCTCTAAACAGAGACTTTGATATTTGAAATAAAATTTATCAGAAAGAATTCCTTCCGATAAAAATCTGTTTATCTGCTTGTTCCACCTCGCATATTCATTGTCTGAGGAAAATCGAACGTCTTATTTTCGCGCCGTTATGCTTTACTGACGGATGCTATTCTAGCTATGTAAAAAATCTAAGACAGCCTCGTATTTTATTTCCCGCTAAGATTCAAAGGTTAGAATAAATACAGGTTGCGTAATTCCTATAATGTCGATTAATTTACGTCAATGAATTTAATATCAATTAGGATTAATTCGTATATTTAATGTCCGTTCATTTAATATGAATTATAATAATTTCGCATCGACGACGAAACGAAAGAAATATAAAAGCGAGGATGGAAATAGTGCGGTGCGATGGTTATTGTATTTATATTTTTATCGTATTCTCTCGCCTGAGTAAAAATACACTGTGAGAACGCGCGTAAAATGAAACGGAGAACGAGCGTAGGAATTATACATAAATACAAAATCATTTACGGCGGAAACGTATATACCCTGCCGTCATAAATCGTGCGAATTCTCGCTTGCTGTACGTGTAACTTTACGTACCTCTCTTTAAAACCTGTAGCGCGCTAAGAGCATTCCCCATTGCGAAACTGTCCATTTATTATCGCGCCTCAAAGGCATCGCTTCTGTAACGAAGAGTCCGCCGTTAAAGGCGCACGTTGCGTTATGACGATAGAGTGGAGTGGATCGCGGTAACAGACCATCGTTACTCCAACATAGCGAGAGAGAACGTCAATACCGATCTTTGCTCGCGCCTCATTACTCGCCGGCAAAAATCCGAGATTGCGCTGCATTGTCGATCCTCCGCGAGATCTTATTCTCGAAGATCGCACTCACATTAACGTGTCACGACTCACTCGTACGACGCGAAATTATCATTTTTTTTCTTCAAAGGAGCAGGGCACGCACTATGGAACTGTTCAGAACGGATTCCGATCGGAGTCATTCCATTTTCCCTTACAAAAAAAAAATAAATAAAAAGACTTAATAGAAATATGGAGAATAATTGAACGACTCCGATCGGAATCAAGCCGAAACGATTCCACAATATTACGCGTTCCTAGAAAGATACGAGTCCAAACGTTTGCTTTTCCAATTAAAATATCTTACGCGTTATCGTACTTTCAATCTACGTTGATCTATACGTAATAGAAGTTTTATTTCGTTTTTTTTTTTTTAATTGATACGTTTAAAAAATATTTCTTTTAATAACAGTGAAATGTAGGAATGTTAGGACCGGCTCGTTTTGCGATATGTAATATATGAATGTTGTTTTATCGTTCACGGTAACTAGCGTCGAAACGTACGTCTGAACTTTTTTTTTCAGCGCCCCGAAATGTAAAATCCCGAACTGTAAGTATTCAGATACGTATCAATGTAGATTTAAAGCGAATGTGTGGAATGAAAAAGGTGCCTTAACATCTTCTGTATGAACGGCTGCTCGCAACAATAGCCGCTATTGTACTTGTAATCGGCGAGCACGTCGCGATCGCTGCCGCGGAAGAAGCAATTACGAATTAAAAAAAAAGCTTAATTACGCTTCCTGGTGTACCTACGCACCGGAAAACATCGCAGTCGCGCCGGGGCGAGTCGGTCGCGTCACTTGAATTGATCGTCAAGTCGCAGAACGGTATTGATTACGCTAGTTCTACCAAATTGCGACTAAAACAGATGAACAATTATACAGATAATTTGTATATAAAAATAGTAGATGGAGCAAACGACCAACATTTATCTTTTCTCTTTGAGCAGATTTTTTTTTTTTTTTAATTTCTCCCCTTTATTCCTGAACAATTAATGTCGTTAATCCTGAACTGAGACGAGTTCACGTAGAAAAGTAATCTTTAGTACTAAATACAGTAAACAGTTTTTTATTTAATGCATTTGCAAGTATATTTTCTTGCGAATAAAGCTCCGTCGAAAAGATCCGGGATCGGCAGCGTAATAATATATAATTTCGAGCAGCTAAGGGTTTTTTCTTCAAATATATAATATTCATTTCCGCACGATCATCGGGTGGCGTTTTTTTCATATCTCTTTTCCGGCCCTCCCCCCCCCCTCTCCATCGTGCACCGATTACGTCATTAAAAATCGACGTACTTGGGCGTTCACAACGGACGAGGGGAATCGAAGATTCTCGCGGTTGTCGTTCAAAAAGGAAGTCCGGCAAAAAAGCGCGTTCGCCGAGGAGAATTCCATTGAGACTTCTCCACGTGAGACGTTCCATCGCGAAGAAGCGTGGCTCATCGGAGAACCGGTGGCGATGGGCTGAATGGACCCGAAAATAAGATGAACGAGAGACCGATTGGTTTGGGTGGAGGTAGCGACGAAGTACGAGGGGAGGGGGTGGAGGAGGGGGAGGGGGAGGCCGGCCAGGTGAAGGCGTGTTCCAGGTAGCCCAGAGGACCCTGCAAGAAAGCAGATGGTCGAATGCCGAAGCTGTTCGGCCGATGGTCGCTCGATAGCGAGAAGTTCGACATTCACAACTTTCTGGTAAACTGCTCATCCGCTCTTCGCAGGAACGCTCCTCAGCAGCCTCCGACGTGCATCCGATGATCCGGTCGGTTTTATTTCTTTTTATAATAATAGGAGCGGCTTCCTTTCTTTCTTATCTCCCGACAGACGGACCACCGCCACGGACCGCCGACTCGTTTTATGCGTGACTGCGATCGTGAAGAGCTTGTCCGAAATGGTAGTAGACGAATTAGGGATTAGGAAATAACCGGAATACGTCTTCCTCCGTTATTAATCCTTGAACGTGCCAGCACGAAGTGGAAACAGGAAAAATAGGTCGGCTTTGACGCCCGACGGATTACTACTCGTTTTTTTCAGTTTTATTGTTATTGAAGATGTTTTTATTTCGTAATCTTTTTTTCCAAGAAAATATACGAAATGTATGCTTAATTGAATTAATTACGAATTGAATTAATGGTACAATAAGGATAAATGAATGGCGGTAACAAAATTTAATTGATATTAATTAAATCGAAAGGAACAGTAAAATTGCGATTTGTAGTTGTCTATTTATTCAATGACCCTAAAATTATAACAATTTAAAGTGTTCTTAATTGCTTATTACACAATGAGAAATAGTTGATTAATATTTAATTTAAAAGAGAATGTTATAATATCACAATATAATATTCTCGCAATTACTCCAATTAGACAAAACCGCATCTAAAGGATGTCCCAAAATTAACGCAAGATTTGAATTTGCCGCCATTTGTGCAGTAAAGTGTTGGCAACCCAAAAAAAAACAATTTAACAGCTGACAGTTTAGGGTTAGTGAAAATGAGTTCGTTGAATGGATTATTGAATCATCAACAAATGGATGCTGATTTTTCGAGCAAAATCATCCTAAGCGATGAAGCACATTTTCACCTTGATGGCTTTGTTAATCGCCAAAATTGCCCCCTAGATCGTGTGATTTAACACCATTAGATTTCTTTTTATGGGGTTATTTGAAATCACAGGTCTATGTCAACAAGCCCACAACCACCCGTGCATTAAAGGAGGAGATTCAACGCTGCATCAACGAAATTCAGCCACATTTATGCAAAATGGTCATGGAAAATTTCGACAAACGAGTGCGTATGTGCATGCAAAGCCGTGGAGGCCATTTGCCCGATGTGTTATTCCACAAATAACCCTATCCTATGTACTTTATGATTCAATAAAAAAATAACAATCAAAAGACTAAAAACTGTGTTTTCTATTTAATTCAAATCTTGCGTTAATTTTGGGACACCCTTTACTTTTATAGCCTACAATATATATAACCGTAAAGAGAACCGTGATAGAGAACACCAATAATCGGTCAAAATTAGATGTATGAATATACAATATATATTCTTCGTTTAAATTTAATTATCTCAGATGCGACTGTGTCGAAACGTCGATCTGAGATACTAATAATATAAATATGATAAGGCGCCGAAACGTAATATAAAAAATCATTCCTCCTAAATTAATTCCCCCTAAAGTAAAGAACTTATGGCGAAAAATATTATCCTGGCTGAAGTTCTTTACCGAATTAATTTAGGGGGAATTATTTTTTATGTTTCGGCGCAGTCACGTTTGAGATAATTAAATTTAAATCAAGAATATATATTGTATTCGTAACATCTGACTTTGACCGATCATTAGTGCTCTCTATTATATAAAACCGTGTTTTTATAAATCATTTGAAGGAAGTAGAGATAATTTTCTTTATGACAGCAGAATCTTTGAGAATTTTATAGACCGATTAGAAATCGATACCTTCATGACGAAAGATCTGACACAGGGCCGTATATATTATTGCAGCGCCAAGAGGATGATAAGATCTGAGTTCAATGCACGGGTGATACGGAACTGATAATAAATGAAAGCGTCGCGACGCGAGGTTTATTTTGAATTTGAATTGGTGATTCGATAACGGTGACGTAGGAGATAACTCACACTTGGCAGTGTGATCATTTCGGCGCAGTCGGTCCTGATGACGGACATTATTGACCGCGAATTATGTTCGTGGTTGCAGTCGTAGCTCTGTGAAATTTAGCCGCTCGTCCGGTTTATCATTACGTGCGACCTACATTAGTTTTGTGGGGCAAAGACCTAGGCCAAACTGGCGACACGTTCGATCGTCAGCATGATAGATGAAAAATATTCATGAAATATAATAAACTATCAGGGTTGGCAGTCACTTGTAACGTCGTTACTTCGTTGATCGTTATCTTGTTATAATAACGATTTGATAATGACATTGTGAATTTCTTACAACGGTAACGTCAGAGCTAGAAAAATCAATCGTTACTTGTAACGGGTTGAAAAAGTCATTCGTCGTTGTAAATACAAAAATAACTCCTTCTGTCTTGT
>NW_017304417.1:1308706-1315661 GCF_001594115.1 Trachymyrmex septentrionalis | reverse complement strand
GCTAGAAAAATCAATCGTTACTTGTAACGGGTTGAAAAAGTCATTCGTTGTTGTAAATACAAAAATAACTCCTTCTGTCAATTTGTAACGCGTTACTTTTTTACTCGCGCTGCAACGAGTAGCTGTTACTCATTACTTATTACTTTTTTTAGTAAGTAACGCGTAATGATGACGAATTACTTTTCAATGTGACTTTTCTAACCTTAGCATTAACTTCAGCGTTTATGTTAGTTAGTTAGCGTTACCGTCATAAAAAATTGCAACATTGTCATCAAATTGTTTACTATATAGAAAGCAACGACAAGGTAACTAAAAAAGTAACGTTTACCAGCCCTGTAAATTATATCATTTTATTTTATATTGGAAAAGAGGCAATTGTACTTCAACAAATTGCTAATTTTTTTTATTTTTTCTTCTTTACTCAATTTCCGATAATTAAAAAAGTATCTAAATAACACATTAGTTTGCAAATTTAATTTTGCTTGGATTGAAAAAAATTGAAAATTGGAAAATCACTTTAAAAAAGGACTACGTAGTATATAAAATCATACAAGCGCTTAAGATCCAGTCAGGTCATTTAAGGCATTGACGTAAGTTGTGTTTCTCACATATACGGCCCTGTGAGATTTAACGTGTGAATTGGAAAAAAATAGAAATCTAAATCCAAGTGTTGCGTCTCAAAAAGTGCATTTGCGTTCGTAAATCTAATTCGCAAATCATTTATGCGTGTCGAAGGTTGCGGGCAATAACGGTTCTCCCTTTCGCAATGAAGCTTGTTTTTTGAAATGCTGAACTGCGAAGAAAAGAGGAAAAGCCGGTTGCACAAGATAAAACACGCGTATGATACGCGTATCGAACAGTCATGCAACCAGATAAGTACAAGGATCCTCGTCGTTTCTCCTTCAATCGCTCGCTACTCTTCTTCCGCCGCGCCACCGATCCGTGAAGAAATTTAAGGGTCAATATAAATGAGCTTCACCAAAAAGTAGCAGCAATGAGGCAATGATAATGTGATAAGTTAAGTTCTGTGTAGCTTGTCGACGCCTATGAATGCGAGAGAATTTGTCGAAACAGCGTGACTCCATTCCTGGCACGCATTGTCATCAATCTATCGTTTCATTCTACATATATCTATATGTACGCACATGTGTATCTGTACGATCTTGTTAGCTATCTTCCGATAGCGTATTGAGAAAGCGTATATCTTTTAAAATCTTACGACGCACTATTTCCACATCGTAGCGATGACATTTTTAACAAGATGTTTTCCTGACTTATTTTCGTACTGTTTTTCAAATCATAAGCACGAAGGAAAATAATTTTGTTTTGTAAATTTCAAGTGCGACTTTTGCGATTGTAATAGCACGTACCTTTTACTTATCAATTTCTAATTTGACATCCGACCTGCGTTTTAGTTCTAAGACTTTCAATTTTGTCATCTTTTTGCGTACCGATGATGGTCTCAAATCTTGACCGAAACGTCTACTTATTTATTTGAAATTTTAAATATATGACATCTATTGTTGTGGCTGTATGCTTTTTATTATTAATGCTTTTATCTTTTTTAATAAGATGTTTCTCTTGAAAAATCCTTGATATTTACCAACAGCTCGATTTAACTAAACTTCGTCGTGCGAACGAAAGAATTTTTAGGAATTTAGGGATCATTTTGATTCGCATAATACGTTATATTTGATGAAGAAATTCTATTTTAAAGGATAAGTACGTATAAAACTTGTGATATTTTTATCTAATTCTCGGCGAAATAATTATTGGATATGATAATTCATACTTCACGCAGCTCGTTATATTGATAAATATTTGCAATCTTTTCCAACGGGCGCGCCTCGCGCGTGCTTTTCCTCACGAGAATGCACGTGTCGCGTACGAATATATGAAAGATTACGTCATATGCACGCGAGTTTAGCGGGTTTAGCCCGTTAATTAAGTAATTGAGCTTTATAGAACCGAGAGAAGGGGGAGTCACCGTACGGGAGGTCAACCCGCATGAGAAAAAAACGTTTCTGTCTGCGTGTACCTTAATTATCCTTCTCTCTTCCGCTTTTCCGGAGTTTCCCCAGAGAGACGCGCATTAATCGCCGTATACCTGAATCGGTCACTCGCTGAGGAAATGCGATACTTGAGAAAGAGAGAGAGAGAGAGAGAGAGAGAGAGAGAGAGAGAGTCAGCCGGACCGTTACCGTACTCCATAAGTTTGTCAGTCCAGTCAACGAGACAGCTGGCCTTTAACTTCGGGTTTGTGAATTCTATCTCGCACCGTATAACTGTGCTATAAATTTCTCGTGTGTGATGTATTTATGCAAAGAGAAATATCAAATAAATCCCACTTCTTTGGGGATGATCTCGCTGTATAATCAATCCTCATTTACAAAATTTATGGATAGCAATACATTTTCATTGACGAATCTGCTTCTTCATACTTTCTAGAAAAACACGAGAATTTCAGTAGTAATGAATATTTGTATTTAAACTGAATTTTTATTATTTCTTCTATTTTTCACTATATATTTCACTTTTCTCTATCTGTAATTTATTCTTTCTCAATTGTGTGACAACTTTTTTCAAGAAACGCGTTGACTCTCACTTTGACCTTTATTTATTAAGTAGATTGTTATTTGGTAGATAGAATCTTCATTTTTCATTACAATCGCCTCTAGCTAGAGCTTACGTCACCGCCGATGCATGGATCGCCTATGAAAAAGAGAATGTGGAAATGATAACTCCGAGTATAAAAAAAAATGTATGATAGCCGCGCGAATATAGTTTCACTTTCAAAACGTCAACTTAACTTCTCGCTCCGAGCGAAACAGCACGTTAATTAATAATCCAAGTATTCGTTGCAATGCCAACGCCCAGGTGTGCGCGATAATAAGATTTTGTGCACGCGGCTTACTCAACTCGGTCTCGGAAAATTCAAGGAATGCGAATTGTCGGTGTTCGAATTCCAGTTGCTCAAGCAAAAGAAATCGCTTCTTTCGCGTTGTATAACGAGCGTTTTATATCATTGTGTCCAATCTCTCGTTCCTCGATGAGACTCGAATATAAGGCACTTGGCATTTTTTTCCTCTTTGCCAAGAGTGGAAGCGCGATAAAACCAGCATATTTACATAATCGTTATCGCACGAAGAAGCGTATACGAGTATCTGGCGAGTTTTCAAGCGTGCCGATGTTTACTGGTAAAATTAACGCGTAATTAATCCGCGTAATTAATGCCGTGATCACCGACCGAGCGAAGCAAATCGAGATGAGAAAGTTCGTTGCAAAGGACAGTTTTGTGCCGAAACACTTTTGAGGCATAATTTTTCTGCGAAATCCGTCGCCTTTGACTTCTCAGCACAAACGCAACCGATAGCGCGTTATTGCGAAACCTTCCGTTGCATTATGTAAGCTTAAGTCACTCTATGAAATATTTATAAGTTTTGCGTTCGTTTAGAACACGCCATCAATCGCACTCGCTGAATGTTTCGATCTTCGCATTCAGCGTATGTTTATTTCATATAAACTAATTTTGCGAGTGTCGAACGAATTTCCGAGAAAATTGTCTCTGCGTGTTTTGTCGCGAATGGTAAGACTCGAGATATTTATCCGATTTCAACGATTGACTTTAATCACAGTTTTCAAATTGGAAAAATACGAAGAGTAAGTTGAACCGAGATTAAAGTAATTTACATTGATAGAAAATGTTATTTCTCCAAGCCCCCTCGAATATTCGAATCTCCGACATGGCAATGTCTACAAGAATTTAATTACATTCTATGTAGATACAGCTGCGTCAGCGACATTTTTGTTATTTAATATTTTTGTAAACATTTGGAAAAATGCCAAATATAATATATAAACATTTTAGACGACATAAATAACGACAAAGGTAAATAGAGGGCAAAGTAAGAGTCGACACATTTCTTCAAAGAAGTCGTACAATCGAGAGAATAAATTACAAGTAAAGAAAAGTCAAAGGAAATATATAATAAAAAAGAAATAAAAACTCGGTTTAAATGCAAATAAATTTCAGACGACGCTCGGAGTGATTAGGACGATCTGTCAGTTGGCAACATTTGTTTCATGCTGTCGCATTCCATACTCTCGTACTGCCGAATATACGAGCCTACAGAATCGAAACAAGACGTCCGACACGTTCGTGGCGTCGACTCGCATTTATTCCGAGCAAAACCGAGGGAGACACGATTCCGGTGTCCTCGTTTCGTATTTAGGCCGAGCCCGTTTCATGTGGTACCCGTGATTTCTTGCCGGCCGGCGCGTGATCCGAGAAAACGAAATCGCGGTGAAATAATCACGGTGAGAGGGCAGAACTTTCCTCCTTTCGTCCATTTACCGTTGTTATTCGTGATACGTCTCATTTACATGCGCATTCCTACGGTAGCGATTTGCACAGCTGCGAGTGAGAGATGTCAAGACACGGCCTCGATGCAGCGGCAGTCGTGTAAATATCTTTTCTTTCTAGGTATTTCGTCTCTATCTCCCGCGTAGAGGAGAGAGGGAAAGAGAGAGAGAGAGAGAGAGAGAGAGAGAGAGAGAGAGAGAAAAGAGGAATAAAAAATAAGACAGTCGTGACTTTATGCAAGCAGCGTGCAGCGTTTCGCTGTTCGCTCGACAAAACAGCGCGAGGAGAAGCGAGCGTTTCCGCGGTTTGCGCAATTCGCTCGCCAGAGAAAGAGAGTAAATTTATTTACCGAGATCTTTTCAGATGCCTCTTACTTATGCACAACTTGTTCATATTTTCTTAACCGAGCCAGCTCGCTCGGCTCGAATGCATCTGGAAAATTGTCTGCCCTTTCAGTTGAACGGCACGGTTTGTGGCTTTGTAGAAATTAATGAATGTTGAAAAAAGGCTGATCTATCTACATACTTGAGTCTAATTGGAGCGATAAATCATTTCTCGCCGTCTATGACTCATAAGCGTACGATTACGGATTTGCAATAGGCAGGCAGGCAGGCTTGCTTTGCAACAATGTAAAACAAACATCGTCAGCTGTGACCGTGCGAACGTTTTCTGCGCGATTTGAAACGTGAAGACTGAGAGACTTCGAGAGAAACCATCAGCTCGTCTCGAGACCAGCTGTCGGTCCGGGAATTTTAATAGGTCGGGCCCGCTGAAAGATCTTCCCGGCGTTGAATTTATTAGCATTCGGTTTATTCGCAGGAGGAACCAAGGCCGTGCGTGTGGAGATAATACGAATGTCAAACGAGATCAATCGTCTTCGAGCAAGCATCTAATAAAGATTCATTCCGCGGTTACAAAACGTTTCATGCAGCTCGTTTCGCTACGAACTGATAAGCGCGACAACAAAATGTTTGCCTCGTGCGACGAGGCTATCGAGGTTTATCAAACGACAAGCCAAAGTATGTCATAGAAATCTGATTTTTTTTTCCTCTTTTCTATTTTTAATACATCTACATTCCTACATCCTACTTCTAATCCGTATCACATATTTCACGTTCCACTTTATAATTCAGCCTCTCCCCGCCGATATGTGGTCAATTTGTATTTCCGCAAAAATACCGTAGTCGCTGAAGAAAATTTATCGCCGTCAGAAGGATTATCGAAATCGGGTAACGCGCTGAGGTAACGCGGAAACCAGGAAACCAGATAACCAACCACCGCTGTGCGTGGCATAGAAACTGTGTTTGAAAGTAATTGCTTCCTGGCGATTGCAGGAGTCGGTAAACGAGCCGAGACTTATTTACTTATTATTAAATTAGATAAACAGGCAGATAGGCCTCACGAATCAGCTCCCTATGCAAATCTGTAGGAATCCTCGGGAAAAGAGGACCTATATTTTTCAATTACGCACAACCATCCGAGACTACCGAAGACTCGAACTGCGTTCTGAGTGCGTGCCGGCCATCGTGCACGCCCACAATAATTTTGATTTCTGGTCGATTCGAGTCCATTAATAAACCGCCCACCAGATCCAACCCGCTCTTTCGGGTCTTCGAGACCCGGAGACTTATCTAGATGCTTTCGAGGGTATTTTTAGTCGCGTAACACGCCGTGTGCGATGTGCGTGCCGCGTTAAACCATCGACGTGCGTTTTACGCGTGTTAGGCATATGTCCGTGACGATCTCTTTCTCGTCCTCTTCCTCTTCCTTTATTTCTATCTTTCTTCCAAGGCATTGGAGACACGCATATGCGTGTGTGTGTGTGTGTGTGTGTGTGTGCGGGGCTTCGCCGAACATAATATCTTATAAATAGGGATTGGCTAACGAACGGGCTAATGCGAAAGGGTGATGCGGGTTTTATTTCGGTACGCTTTCCGGTCACCGCGTTCGATATAGAGAATACTTCGTCTGGTCTGGATTTGCCTTCTACGAGATGGAAATTCGACGTGTCGAAATCATCGTCGAAATCCCTGATCGACAAGCGCTCTCCCGGTCTCTCTTTCTGTTTCCGCACGCTTTTTAGCTCGCGCAAGCATCTCGAAGCGAATACCCTGTTTATGTGTTTCACGTGCGAAACACTTGAGGATTATCATACGGTCTCTCCTACGAGATACACAGGAACGTTAATTTTCCTGTTAGATTTATATACTATTAAACAGTCGTAAATATCACGTTCGATCACCCATATGCGCGATTAGGGCTGAAACATTTATTTATAGTGTTACGAGTTACATTTGAGATCCCGAAATACTAGTTACGCGATTTCCTCGCGAGGCGGAAGATATTTTCAGCGGAGAGCAATATACAATTACGTGTCAGTTTTCGGTAATCCGATCCTTGTTATCCGATGTGTTCGCGCGAGAAATTCCCGAGGGCGTCTCGATTTCTGAACTTTTGGAAATTTATCGTCAATCGGACATCCTTCCTCTTTTGTTAAGGTTGCTTCGGTAGCTGCGGCGCGATCCGGTAAATTATATCCCTCCTGAATATACGAACTTTTGGATAAGCGTTCGATAATGAGCGCGCAACCCA
>NW_017304417.1:1299578-1308606 GCF_001594115.1 Trachymyrmex septentrionalis | reverse complement strand
TTCGGTAGCTGCGGCGCGATCCGGTAAATTATATCCCTCCTGAATATATGAACTTTTGGATAAGCGTTCGATAATGAGCGCGCAATGGTTCCGTGAATGGCGGCGTGGAATACCGTTACCAACAGACGAAACTTTTACGTCGCGATAGCGCAATCGAATGATTCGATAATCGATCATCCGATCGCCGTGCGATCTGATTTTTTTACTCGCGTCGCGACGCGATCTCGTACGGATGAAAGAACGAAAGCGCGAAGGTCTGTGACAGGAAATAGAATCGCGATTTAGTCTAACGTCAAAATTGCAACGTTTCGCAGAACAAAACAGCAGCTTATTGATTTCTGTGTCAGTCTTACGTCTGTCATGAGAAGTTTTAATTAGAAGTTTCGAATTTCCTTTCGCTCAAATTTTGGAAGAAAGTGTTTGGAGGTAAGATGTTATTAAAATAAAAGATACTCTCGTGATGTATATTTTGAAATGGAATAACATTAGAGAAATAATTGCATTTAAACAGAATATTAATATAATAAATGCATAGATATTTTTATGCACGAATGTAATTTAATGTGCCTGCACTTCAATGTTATTAATCTTAATAATGCGATCAGAGAAGATGACATGCAACGAATGGTATATTTTGGATAAATTGACTTGTGCATTGATATTATAATAATTACTACTCACACACACATTGTTGATTAAATGTAATAAAATAGCGCAAAGTTTCATTACTTGAATGTCCTCTAACAATAACATTCTAGCAACGTGTAATAATATAAAACTCCATATTAAAAGTGCAACGAACAGTGAGATAATGTTTTACTGTATGAAAGAAAACATAATAATATTCGAAAAATAGATACACAAGAAGTCCATTAACATTGAGTAAGACCTGTTTTCATAATACGCGATTACCTAAAAATTGAAAGTTACCAAGAAACTCGTGACTGAATTTTATCGATCTTTTGGTAACCGTACATTATGGAAACGGACCTAAATTAAAAATGCACACACTTAGCACGAATCATTATGTAGGTTATAAAAAGGTGTGGAGAATTTTGTGTTTATGCCTGGAAAAAAATCTTGAAGTACTTCCTTTTAAAGCGGGTTGAAAGCAATTTATCTTTTTCCCCCGTGACAGAGATTTAAGCAGCTCGCTCCCCAATAACTAGAGAGGTTGGCTTTAACGTGTTCAAGATGTCGGATCTATACGCATTCGACAAGAATGGTATACCATCGAGTCGATTGTCAACGATCGCGCCCTCGAGGTGACGGCACATATTATAATTATACGCTTTGCGTCTCAGCGGGACAATCGTTACGAGCGTTTGTTGTACGCGTCGCGCGTCACGTGGGGAATAGGCCACGCTCGTAGGACCCCCGATTCGTGGCACGTAAAAGCTGGAAACGAAGCGGAGGGAATGGGAAAGAAGAAAAGACGACCAAGTCTCAAGGAAGAGGGCACGTCGCTGTTCCGCGGCTAGAAGACGGAATGCCACTCACCAGCGAACCCGTCGGACTACTAATGACACCCCTCTCTCTCTCTCTCTCTCTCTCTCCTCCTCCTCCTCCTCCTCCTCGCTATTCTTCGAGCCTCATCGAGCATTCAAATCCCGCATTTTCGTCCTAATTACACCGAGCGTAAGCAGCTAACGCAGCACCGCTGAGCTTCGACTCGATCCTGAGCTTCCGCATCGTCTACGAGATTCGCGCCGAGATGCTCCGGAATTTCTCCGAGCGTGACGAATTAGATCCAAGTTTAATAACATACCAACTCGTGGATTCCGTAACTAGCGCGATATTACCTGCGAACTGTTTATTCACGCGCGACGAGATGTTTATTGGAATATTCATTACGACAAAATCGGGAGGAATGTGCAGCGTTGCAGTTATTTCTCGGAAATGACGTTGGAGAAATTAATCTCAAAGATGAAAAAAATTCAATTTCAGGTTGTACGAAATTAAATTTGAAATTAATATGAAATTAAAGTATGTGTAATTTTTAATTTAAAAAATTAAAAGAGAGAGAGAGAGAGAGAGAGAGATTAGATCTTTTTTTTTTCAAATAGAGTTTATTTTCGCGATATTAGAATTAATTTCCTCAAGTTTTGGATTGATTGGCAAGTGATTAGAGACGGGGCATTAAACACCTTCAATTAACACATCAAGTCGAACTCGCTAGAGTCGAAGGAGGAAGTTTCTTTTTATTATACATGCATGACGCTCGTCCGTAAATTTCTCCGAACGTAACGGATTCATTGAAGGTTTAAAGACGCGAGGTTGAATCACGATGACCCGTGGAGGCTTTCGAGAAGTCGTATTTTCCTTGTCGATTCTCGCAAAGCGCAACGAATCATCGCCAATTATTGACGTTTCACTTTCCATCCCGTGATTGTTGCATCAGAAATTCCTAATAAACGAGCTGTTGCACCGAGCAACGGCTACAATTTGAATCAATTTCCCTCTGTACGCTGTAATATTTGCGTTATTCGCCGAATCGGCTCAAAGCAGTAAGATTATTGATTAATGATTAATGCAATACGCTCCGTCGTAAGCTATCTGTGAGCATATCGGCGATATATCGCAAAATATCCGATGCGAACAAACTCGTTCTGGATTTTATGGGATAATGTTTGTGGGGTGTCGTCGAAACGATCTCCTTTCGAACGATCAACGTGATGACGCGATGTTAGAAAATCGATTGCGATTTATATTTCGATTATAATTCCGTAAAGTCGAATCTTCGTCGCGTTAAGCGCGAAATATTAAACATTTTAGCAGATATTTTATTATCAGAGATGAGAATACCTTATATGAACTTTTCCAATCTTGAAACACATCTATATTTTCTCTTAGCTCGGATCTGCAATAAATTTTTAAACCTTAAGCCATAAGGAACGGACGAATTACAATCAATTTTTCTTCTCGACTGTAATTGGTCAATTTCTTACGGCTTAAAACACCCATTGTAGATCGACTTAACAATATATAAAGGACTTCGCACCTCGCTTCTAATCAGATGAAAAATTGGATTCCAATGAATCAATTCTCACATATAATATAGTTTATAATGTGGTGAATAAAAAATTTTGTAGACAGACAAAGCTTAATAATTTGTTAATTATGGTATGTATTAAAGGTCTGTGATTACAAGTTTTACACGTCTCAAGACATTTTTTGTTTTCACCACATTATAAATTGCACCATATGCGAAAATTAATTCATTTCATCGGGATCCACGTAATTAATGGAGTATTCTTTAACAGCCGAATATTTATTCATACCGACGTAAATCCTATACTTATGTAAAATTTAAGAGAATAATTGTACGTAACAAAAAGGTAGATCACCTGGGGGATAACCGATTAAACTCGCATTGATTTACCATCAAGTCATTTCCGATATATACGCCACTTTCGAGCGAATGATTATGTGGAGGTCAAGTCGCGGCTGATAAAGCAAGATTCGACACTCATTCGGAAGTTCGCGATGTCGAGCATGAACGCAGCCTAGTTTCCCTGAATGCGCTCGATTCATTGAGGGTTTAACGACACGAGATTGCGCGAGCCGTTATCAGGGTATGTAGTAATACGCGATAATTAACATATGCGCGATGTACCACAACCAGCGTGTTTTTATATTTGTCGGAGAATCGCCCACGGAACGCCCGTCTGAGAGATAAAGCACAAGCGAATCCCTGTTTAAGTGATTCGCGCTTTACGAGCACCTAAAAATATGGCTGGCGGTGTCGACAATGAGACGAATTGACGGGTGGACGAAGTAATCAGCGACCAGGACTTCAGATTTTTCCTGTCGAATGAAAGATATCAAATAACTGCAACAACAATAATAACTAAATAAAGTGAAGAAAAAAAAAAGGTTCGGAATATTTGAATCGTTTAATTACGTTCGAAATATGAAATTCATTAGTATCACAAACTTCAAATTTTAATTTCGCTAAAATTTTCAACATTCTAACAGTCGAGAAACGTTATATCGATTTTAATATTAGGTTAAGTAAAAAGTCATCGCGTTTTTTTAAAAGACATCTATCAGTAAAAACCGCAATTACTTTCTTACCAACAATATAAATATATCTTGATAGAGTAAAGTTTCAGCTTTAAAAATCTCTTTTTTAAATTATACGATACGACAATTTTTAATGGAGTTATGAGCAATTAAAGTCAAAATAATTCTTTTATTTAATCCGCGATAACTCAGTAACCAAAAATCGTAGAAATATTAAAAAAAAAACGATTTTATAGGGAAAATATCAAGCTTTCACGATAGGTAATCGAAAATTATCTCAAATTCGTTTTGGACACGTTACAAATCCACAAAGTGAGAAGAAAATTTTTCGTCTTTTTCAGCTCGTAGTTTTTGGTATGTAAAAATTATCAAACTCATATAAACTTAAAAAATGTGATAAGCTTTTAAAAGTAGAGATTTCAAGCTTTAAAACCCTTTTTTTAAATTTGAATTTCATTCATTATTGACGAAGATATTGTATATACAACTTTGAGCTAAAAAATACGCGATGACTTTTTATTCAACCTAATATATATCCTTAACCGAGTAATAGTTACCCAAGATATTTTTATTCCTCAGCGACGAGAAAATTTAAATTGTAAAATATTGTTTTGTATGTTATATCAATTGATATATTTTCTTTCTTTTTTTAATTTTTTAAAAAGCTTTAAATATATATGTAATTCCAGTACTCGCTGTGAAAAACGTTATATTAAAACCTTCCTTTTCCCAAATATTATCATAATAATCTACTTAACGCATTCCGTTTAATATTCCGTATTTGGTTTCTATTTATTTTATTTTTTTTATTAATAAATTATGATCGAATCCATTTCCATAATATTTTTGTACATGTGTAAATCGGAAAGCAATAATATACAATGTGTTATTAATAATAATGATTTTAATTGGGGGGGGGGGTGTAAAATATTCTACGGTGACGTTTACGTAAAAAAATAAGGTGACTATTATCGGATTAAACAACATCTGCCCGTAAAACATTTCCGATTATATCTACTCTTTTTTTCGAGGCATATTGTATCAAGATAATTACGGAGGGTCAGAATATATATATATATATCCAAAGCTTCATTGGTGTTTATATTTAAAGCGTCAAAAGTGTTCGCCTTTTCAAAGTCGGTATATTAGTACGTGCAGCTCACAAATGCAGCCGATTCATTGAAGAGTTTAACGACATGAGTTTGAACCGTCTTGTTATCGTATACGTGTCATAATGTACTCCCATCCACCGCAGAGTTATGTTATTCGCGGAACAGCCACAACGATCTCGTAATAAAGGCTTTTGACGATAATAATACGAGAGAACTGGCGCTAGTACCGGTATGTGTAAGATCTATTAAATCACACAGAACAGTAGATAGGGAACTCCTACGAATAGACTCAGCGTATCGTATATAATTGTTTTGACTGTCCTGGCATTGGATATATACCGAAAACAATTACTCATTATGTCTAGCTCCGTTAAGAGAAATCGAGGGACATTATCGTGTAAAGTGAAGATCGATGAGGGAAAAGCAATTATAATTAATCGAGATATGTCTTCAGCTCGTTACAATCGTCTACGCGTACGTGTGTGAGACTGATGTAATAAATGAGATGAGTATAATAAATGGACACAACCTAATATGGTTAAAATCATCTTGCGATGGCAAGCGAACGATGCTCGTTATATCGCTATGTTATTTTAATGCAATCTAGCGAATGTAACTTAATTAGAAGTACTTAATTAGAAGAATACATATTTTATAGGAAATCTGATTAATTACTAATCGACGATAAAGAAAAACTTGCTAACAGCGTTCAATTATAACTCCATTACAAATAAACGCGCGATTAAGATTTTGCCATGTCTGTCATTCCTTTTTAATCACGGTTTTCTTCTCTCTTGATAATTTTACTTCTACACAGAGAGAGAGAGAGAGAGAGAGAGAGAGAGAGAGACGTTGTTAAGAATCAATTAAGTTGAGGTTAAAGTTAACTGGCGTTGGCGAAACCAGCTACAAGTAATATTTATGGCGCGTAGCTGTATAAGCTATTAAGGACGGCGCAGAGATCGCCGCTTCGCGCTAAAATAGAATTCGATTAGAATCGTTTTAGATTACACCAAGTCATCGACTGCTCGCGCGTCGGCAAAGTTAATTATCGCAGCGAAAAAATTATCGGGTTCGAAGCTATGAACTATTCTTGCGTTTAGTATATGTCCACCTTTCACGGCCTTGACATTAACGTTGCACTTGGATGGCCTTGCAATACCTCTGGGACGACATTCTGTACATGCATATTGAGCAGTTACTGCTTCAGTCGCTATAAACTCACCGATCGTCAAAAGATCGATTGCGCGCTACCGAATTAATTAAGCGAAGGGCACATCAAATTGATATTCATTCGTAGGCGATCGTTTATGTAAGAAGGGCATAACCAAGAATGTTAAAAGTCATTCTTCTATTTTTTAATTTAATTTTATTTATGGCTATTATAAAATTATATAATGAATAATTAATAAAAAATAACTTTTTTATATGTTATTTTATATGTTTTATACGGTCCGCGGTGATCCGCATCAGCGAGCGTACGTAATAATCGATACACAATCCGTCCGTCTTACACATCTGCGTTCCACTTGTCTTTATATATTCCAATGGTTTTTTTATACTTATATGGACACGCTTGTTTGAATAATTTACACATGATTTTTGAACTTTTCCAAGAGATATGAAACACGTTTGACTGTTCAATCGTACGTGAATAATATCGAGTTCTACATCAAGCAACTCACCTGAACTGTGAATATAATGAATATGCGAACATTTGCGATAATTAATTTCGTACTGCGGTTCTTTTACGATAAGTTAATGTCTGAAGAGGGCTCGATCCGGTAGCCGAAACTTGTAATTTATTCGTATTTAAACTGAGTTTTTATTATTTTTTTTCTTTTTTACTATATACTTTCTCTAATTTTACTTTTCTCTATTTGTAATTTATTCTTTTAATCGTGTGACTTTTTTTCAAAGAAATGCGTTGACTCTTACTTTGCCCTTTATTTATTGTTATTTATTGTTTATATGTTATTACATGTGAAAAAATTGTTTCATTATTATCAAGGCCATGAGGCATAATAATGAATATTTATGTTATTGCATACAACATTTTTAGCTATTTGCGATACGTAATATCCCGAGGATCTATCAAAGCGTGTAAGCATTCTCGTCGAAGAACACTCATTACTCTCAAGAAGTTAGAAAGTCATGTGGCGGTTCATTATCGAGGCGCAGTCTGCTGTCTTTAATTAGCACCCGATGCTCGGCAGCGAGTTCCCGGTTTCCACAAAAACTTCCCGTTGATGCAACAATAATGATCGGTAGTCTCGTCGGTATTACTAGATTAGAAGGTTCCGTGATCTCTATACTCTATACTACTGGGTCAGTATGTCTGCGATGATCGAGCAATTCGCGTTTGCATAAATTACATTTTCCCGTTTTTGGAAAATTCGATTCATTTCCAATACCCGTAAATGCGCCGCCCCATAAAAGGTTCGTTTCTCAAGGGAATTGCCGATTAGAGATACAAGCAAGCAGAACCATTCGATGAACTAGTTCGACCTTCGCTCGAGGTGTCACTTCACGCTTCCGAGCATCGCTCGACAATACGTAATTAGTGTAAGAGATAGTAATTCTCGTTATCTCCCACCACGCGAGACCGGCCGCAAATCCGCAAGCACGGACCTTGAGCCGATTTGCGTAAATGACCTAGTTTTCCCAGCGGATGGCCATGCGGGCGCATATTCGTTTCACACATATAGCTTAATTGAGAGCCGAGATAATATTACGTACGTTATCATACGTACGCTATATGCTTTTCGTCACTTACCTGACACTCTCAGGATTTATTTATTTATCATAGGTGTTATCAACGTAATTACTGTTGTAACAAAAATGCGAAACGACGAACGTATCCCCCTATCATCACAGCTATTATCAGTAAATACGAGTTGCATCGATGTACTTAACGAACGCTTTTCGCTCGCTCATGAAACTAATTTACATTTAACAACTTATTTATTGTCATTCGTTATATGTCCCAAAGTAAATGTTTCGAAGAATTATTAATATTGCGATGATAGAAACGGTCTTAACAATTTATACGATCTCCGCGATTTCCGGTGCTAATATTCAAAATAGACGATGAGAATTGTGACGAACCCTTTAGAATTCGGCTCCGCGCATAGTTTAGTCGATAGGTCAAGTGCTAGAAGCGTACACGCAATTGAGAGAGCCTTCTTTCATCTTGCCGTCTCGGCTCTGCTCGCCAGACTTTCTCGATTAGAGGAGCATCTTCGCCGCTGGTACGGGAATACGAGCTTCTCCCAAGCTTCGAGAACCGTTATTAGGCGGAACGTCGCAACGGAGGAGGTGGTCTTCTTATACTCCGTTGCCTCAAGTATCTTAGCTCTACGAGCCGCGACCCTCGACTCGTTCACCTAGAGACGCCTGAAAAATAGGTATCTTAGGATTACATTTAAGAAGGAGTCAAGCGAGATCCTTTGTATTAGTTTTGTCGTTGACGCTGCTACGACGTTCTTCAATGGTGCTGCAAGCTGTTTAAGAAAAGATTACAACTACTGGAGGTTTGCGCTCGAGAAGAGCAGCGGTTACTTTGATGTCGCACTTCGCGTCAGTATAACTGGAAATTATAGGTTTTTTGTAAGACTCTCCACGGAATAGGATAAGGATTTAATTTCAAGTAAATTTCGGTTTAATTCAATTTTAATTTGAACCTCGCTGACTCTGATGGGAATAAAACTAATAACTGTGAATACGTGGTTTTAATAATCTTAATGCCTTTGTAGTAAGATAATGTCGAGATAGGAAATGAAAATTTCATAAACCGTTTCTTTCGACCAAAAAATCATGCCAAATAAAAGTGGGAAAGTCTCATTTTCGTGCATCTTGTTAAAATCGTCAGATTGTTATATCGAACTTAT
>NW_017304417.1:1281960-1299478 GCF_001594115.1 Trachymyrmex septentrionalis | reverse complement strand
TTTCTTTCGACCAAAAAATCATGCCAAATAAAAGTGGGAAAGTCTCATGGTTTTCGTGCATCTTGTTAAAATCGTCAGATTGTTATATCGAACTTACGTCCGCTCGAGGAAAGTTGACGAAGTTGAGAGAACAGGAGATATGCTAATTTTAATATAACCGCGATCTCTTGAAAGTATAAATTATAGAAACGGAAATATTACGCATCTCATTTTTGTTTTCACGAAGTCAGTCCCGAGGTCATACTAAAATATACTAATTGCAGTACTAATAGCATGTCCGAGTAATAAACAATTGGAAGATGACACACGGTATTCACCAGATCTTTCACCGCTATTAAGGGTCAGTCACATGGATGTTTTATCGTCGTGGCGAAACTGAGAATGTCATTATGTATTCTGACATTCTCTAATTTTAGTTGCACGTAATAATACCGATAAATCACGAACGACATTGATCACCTTTAATAGCGCGCTGATTATATAAAATGACTTCGTGATGCTTCCTGTTTTTTATAGTTCAAAGTATTAGCTATTCCTTGCGCTTCGAGCGCTGTTAAACGTGAGTTTTATGATAATTGGTGCATTATTTTTATCATTTAAAGTATCGTTATTTAAGACATAACAGTTTGTGAGATAAAAAGGTTTTGTATCGGTAAAATTACATCTATTATTTATTGCGTATTTGTACTAAAAAATTACTAAGGTACTACTTGGTTCTATTCATGAATTTAAAAATAAGTTTTTTCAAGATTACATATCTCATATTTATTTATAGAAATATCGTAAAATAAAGAATCTTAAAGTATTGCAAAATTATAATTTAGTGGAATTTATTTATCAAAATATTAAAACAAGAAAAAAATTCTCCCTTTCTCTTTCTCTTTATTTTATGAAATTAGCAGGGTTGGATAGTGTCAGGTTAAAAAGGTAAAGGTTAATTAATTTTGACTTAACTTAGTTACATTTTAGACTCTTAATTTTTTAACTTAATTTAGTTACATTTTATCGATAACTGTTAACTTTTAATTTGATTTTTTTCAAGTCAATCCTTAGATACAATGCAAGAGTATATAATTTAGTAATTTTTTATATTGTATAATCGTTACTTGTGAACAAAAATAACCAAATTCTTCAATAAATAAGCTGTGAGAAAGGAAAAATACGAAAAATTATGTAAAATAGTCAAACTTTTTCTTTTTTTTTTTTAGTTGCTAGTTCAAACCAAATTTAGCTTTGAACTTTTTAATTACTTTTTTTAGTAACTTAACTTTTAATTCAATTAATTTTATTATGGATTAACTTGTATTTTAATCAAGTTAAATTTTCAAGGCTGTTAACTTTAACTTAACTTAGTTAAAAAAAAAAGTTAACTTTCTCAATCCTGGAAATTAGTATAATTCATTGAGTGAATTATACTAATTTCAACGATGAAAAGAAATCAATGACAGGAGTTTTGAATGAAAAAAATCTCTCTCTCTCTCTCTCTCTTTCTCGCGAAGCGAGTCTCGCAGATGGTGGACAAGTGACGTCACCCATAAACTTGACGAGCAGCCGTTTTGCTGGGGAGAGAACATTATTTCCACCCGCGACCGTGCTGTAGTTGGAATAACTTGTCAAGAAAATTTACCGTTTCCGCTTTAACCACCATATCGGTCCATCGCCGTCACCACCATAATTCGGCACTACCCCATTTCCAGAATATGTAGGTCGATCGCGGTGCATTGTCCACGAGAACTAATACGAAACGCTTCGTTTCACTTCCGGCGTCCCGTTCCGGCCTGTGTCTCGTAAGCGTGATCACGTAACCGCGCGTTATGGTAAAAATAAAAAAAGGAAAAAAGAAAAAGCGCGTTAAACTCGTTAAATTATCAATGCTATCGCGATGCGAATCGCGTACCTTGATGGCTAGCTAGTAAAATTAGAATCGCGATTGTTCCCGGGATTGTTCTCGCGATCTGATACAGGTCGCGGTTTTGTTAACCCGCTGTTAAATTGAAATAATAAATATATTCATCTTTGGTGATTTTTAACTGAGAAGAGATTTGTATCTTCTCGATTATTACCGCGAATATCGTGCTCGATAAAAGTGAGCGAGAAAAAGCTTTGTGGCTAAAACTTCAAGAGGAAACGGATGTGAGAGAATAGAATCGATTTTTCGTTTAGCTGCTATTTCTAATTGTGCTGGCAGTTGTATCCATTTTAATTAAGACGCTGCGGTTAAAAATAAAGATATACTTTTGATTAATTGCGAATGCCGTTCCATTTATCTGCGTTGAGATCTCCCGAGGGTATGGAAATTTCAATTAATATCCTTCGTAAATGCTACGAGACGAGCCGCGTACGCGCATCACCGTCACATTTAATAAGAACAAACAGACCTCTCTTATTTAATGACGTGCCGTAAATCGAATCGGAAATAAGTGTCAGGCGTGTTGCGGCACGCAAAAACGAATCTATTTTCGAAGGCCGCTGGGTCGTTTGGTGATCAACTAGAGCATACGGAGTCTCTGATGGACGATGATGTCAGGGGATGGACACATTGGAGTAGAATCGGCAGTAGGTATTTCTGTGTGCTTATACATTGTGTATATATATATGTGTGTGTGTGTGGGTGTGTGTGTGTGTGTACACAGCAAAGAACGGGGGGATTATTAACGAATGGAATGGAATGGGACGGGATGATGTCACCGAGCAAAAGCGACGTCCCCAAAATTACACGACCGCCCGCCTGGTCGGTCGGGTCGACCGACAGAGGCGCGATAGAAAGCGTTGGAACACGCTAATTTCTCGACCTACCATGACCCCACCATGACCTACTAGCTAGACGATATTTCTATTTTATGGACGATTATATCACGCTGTTGCCAAATGATATCCTAACAATACCTCATAAATCTCGAGATTGCGGCGGGAACCCTTTTCAGCGATGAGATATGTGTGGAGAATTTAAATATAATGGAAATGTAATATATAATGGAAAAAAACTCGCTTTTATCGTATTATACAATGTAAGATGTAAGATATTATACGATATATGATATGAAAGTTATATTAATACGATATCTAAAGTTACACACAGCACGTTTTGATATCTGTACATAAATTATTTTGACTTCATACCGTCGTTCTGTGAAGCGTCGTTTAATACTCCGTTAATCGTTTTTCTCTACTTTCAATATACACTCTACGGATTGCATAATCTAGCGAGGAAGATAAATAAATTCTACGAAATAAAATTGAGATATATACCGTTCTATCGGTTTGCTTTCTTAAATGAACATTAAAGCTCCAGGAAGTATTAGATATACGTCACTTATCTTTCTCCCTCGTTCGTTGACAATCGCTCCTCGCTAATGAATTAGTATCGTAACAAACACGAGCATTATCTATGGAGACAAGAGCAGTCAAACGTTCAACGCCTCGCGAAGTATAGACTGTATGAATTTCAATTAATATGCAACAGCCAGCAAGTTCCACGCGCGGTCAAAGAGCACGCTGTCTTGCCTGTTGTATAAGTTTCCAGATAATCGTAGACATCTAAATGTAGCGCGCAATCGTGATTTAATAGTCGACAATTATATTATCTGGAATTCAATTTACTTGTTCAAGCATTACAATTTCTTGTGAGCTTTTATTTGATCGTTCATTGCGAAGTTTATTTATTTCACAAAGAGAGTATTAACGAAATACTCTGGAAAAGATTTCCTTGTTGTTAAAACAACTTTAAGATAAAGGGTGTCCCAAAATTAACGCAAGATTTGAATTAAATAGAAAACACAGTTTTTAGTTTTTTGATTGTTATTTTTTTATTGAATCATAAAGTACATAGGATAGGGTTATTTGTGGAATAACACATCGGGCAAATGGCCTCCACGGCTTTGCATGCACATACGCACTCGTTTGTCGAAATTTTCCATGATTATTTTGCATAAATGTGGCTGAATTTCGTTGCAGCGTTGAATCTCCTCCTTTAATGCACGGGTGGTTGTGGGCTTGTTGACATAGACCTGTGATTTCAAATAACCCCATAAAAAGAAATCTAATGGTGTTAAATCACACGATCTAGGGGGCAATTTTGGCGATTAACAAAGCCATCAAGGTGAAAATGTGCTTCATCGTGCTTAGGATGATTTTGCTCGAAAAATCAGCATCCATTTGTTGATGATTCAATAATCCATTCAACGAACTCATTTTCATTAACCCTAAACTGTCAGCTGTTAAATTATTTTTTTTTTTGGGTTGCCAACACTTTACTGCACAAATGGCGGCAAATTCAAATCTTGCGTTAATTTTGGGACACCCTTTATTAATTGGATAATAAATACATTATATAATAAACCGTTTCCAGAACTATTATTCGAGAGTGCTTACTCAACTGCAAGAAATTTTCAACGGACAAAATAGAGAGGCAATAATGACTATTATTATTTAAGCCTATTCTGTTTGCCGAATTATTATGCAATCGAACGTTCGCTTATTGGGTGGTCTCGCAAGTGTCACGTTAATTGGTTGAGCGAGCAAATCAAATACACTTAATATGCTCGCGCACGGTTACATAACAATTGGATTTTTTATACTTTCACTATCGGAATTTCTCGTACATCTCACGATTGATCGATCACTGAGAACACTTTCGGAAAATTTCCTAAAATATTGTGATCGGCGGCGCTTATTAATGTGTAGGAACGCATTAAGTGCACTTAACAGAAATAACGAGGGTAGCCTGAGACTGCGTGGATATGTTTCTTCGAGGTCGCAGCCTGGAAACCCCTTAGGTTAGACGGATAAGTGAATAGACGGCTGATGAGTCACAGTTTATTAGAGACGAACGGTTTTTAGGTCACTTCTTTTTCGTTGTTATTCTTGGTGCATCGCGCAAAAAGTGCACCACGTGAACGCGTCTAAGTTGATTGTGCTGCGGACTACAATTAAGGTCTCCGTGAACACGCAATCCTCAAATGCACCCCTCGGTCGAGTGTTTCACTTACATTCGCTGAGCTAAATTGCCGATGCATTTGCATTTCTCTCACGTGAAACTCAAGAGATAAATGTTTGCATTTGTTGAGTTTTAAAAATAGGCATTTAACACGAATAATAATTACAATTAAAACTTAATCTATCTTAAACTTTGACCTTAACGAGATTCGAAGTTATTGACTGAATATATTTTTAATTTGCGTTATTTATTTTTGCCAAGCGCATTATATACACTGACTCGGATTTATTGACGGAGAAAAGTCTTACGAAGGAAACGATAGCGCGATATATTTATAAGGCAAGTATTTTAAGGCCGAGAGTAGGCAACGCAATGTACAAGAAGACGACGCTTCGGCAGATCGATCAGCCGTGGCAGTCACAGTCAAAGACCTCTAAGGAGTAAATATCCAGGAGGACCGGATATCGATATGTCCCCTCACGATGGTTAGACAGGACCACAATTTGGGTCGTTCCTTTTTTTATGTCTGGAGCACCCACACGCTGTGCGCGACAAACCGCAGGGATACAATAAACCGTCGCCGTTCACCCTTCGAGAAAAACGCCTAGGCATCATCGATCGCAAGAAGTCGTTTCCCTACTTCAGAAAACGGCTCCGGGTTTTATAATCTCTCGAAATTGTACGACTCGTTCTGATAAACGTAGGCACGCGGAAGGCATGATCGGATTCTTGTAAAAAGAAAAAAAAAAAAATTCTCCGCTTATTTGCAACTACAATCCATTTACGCTGCACGACGAGCATCTCGTTATTTCTAATTATCGCGTATGACATCAGTGCGTTGTAAGATGAATCATACCGCGCGCAGTGACTCAAGAGATTCTTTCTATTTTCAACGAAACTTTCTTGATTCTATCTTCGGTTTATGCAGCTAACGGAACGGCAGCCGCTGTAATCGCCGACGCAGACGAATTTAACCGAGAGATGCGTGCAAACGATGTCGTACGAGAGCCGCATAGTAAAAGCGCGGCTTGCTTAAACCGCCAAAACCGCACGTGCAGTTTACGATGCGTCGGGACGATCTTTTGTCTGCACGCGAACGAGCGCGATTTTTCTTTTTCTTCTCTAACATCCGGCGTTTATCTCCGCACACGTCACAGCGTGTATTCTTTTATTACGCTACCGCCGTCGCTGCTCGACCGCGCTCGGTTCGATGGACCGCATCGTCAAGTTCAAGGCCGCTGCACTTTGATCCACGGCTTATTCCGCAAAAATCCGAGGCACTTCTCTCTCTCTCTCTCTCTCTCTTTCTCTCTCTTATTGTAAAACCTGCCACGCTTCTCTCCGTCCTCCGGGAGCTTCCCCAGTTCAAGGACCATGCCGAGATTGCCGAGACTATGCCGATGCCAGCGAGCTCTTTTGCATTCACGTTGTTCATTCACCTCCTCTCCTCTCGTAGGGCAGTCGCTGAGGACGCTGAGTCGCCGTAGCGTGCCCCATGGTTGCCATGGTTGCCAAGCTTGTGCCTGCCAAGGTCCACGGCCGCACGCGGCACGGCACCCGCACATGGCACATTATTACGGTGCACGGAGACGAGGAAAAAAAAAAGCTCGATCAGCGCCGCAAAGCTGACTGCGTCGCTTTGCTCGGTCAGATTTTTCCAACGGCGCGCGATGCGCGGTGAAACGACACGGTTGAACAATATGACCGTCAAGTACCTACAGGTCTATAGTAAGTCTGGTATCCTCACTGAGGAACAATGATGGGGAATAAAAAGGAATTAAAAAAATCGATGAAGCGTGAAATAAATTACGTTCGTCAAGAAAATTGGCAGTCTAAAACTTTATTGTTATATAATTCAATTACCTATGCACAGCACACTCACATACACAAATTGAATATTATTTTTTAAATAATTAAGTGTAAGCTTATTCAAGCCTATGAAGATTATAAGATTTTGTTAAGATTACAAGCCTATAAGATTTTATTAAGACCGACGTGAAATTAAATACTTAAGTGTAAGCATATTCAAGCCTGACGGTCTAGATCTTCTAAATGCCTAAATAATTCATAGTGAATTATCTATATGTACATGCGTATATATCATATTTTTGTAGTTATTCAAACTGCGCGTCGAAATTTTTCCGGGCCTTATCAAACGCAATTAAACTACTGCAATAATATCACAAGTTAAATTAAATTGACAAGCAAATTCTCAATCTTCAATCCGATATCATATTATAAGGGTATTAATGTGCTGAAAAATTATAATATGATATGTCTATTTAATTTAACTTGTGATATTATATAGGATGTAGATAATTCACTGTGAATTATTTAGGCATTTAGAAGATCTAGCTTTGACCGCGTCATAGGCTTGAATATGCTTATATAATACTTAAGTATTTAATTTCAGTCGGTCTTGATAAAATCTTATTATTGATTATTTTTTAAAAAAGTGATTGCCTTTTTAAAATTATATTTTTTTTATGTGATTGAATTTTATTATTTAAAAATTAATCATAAATAGTCTCTTGTCGTTATAATCGTTATACATAGTTATACTTTAAGATAAATGACAATTTCTTATTTATTTCTTAAACGAATCAGACTATATAACAAATTCAGTTTAATTTATAAATTTTTGCCAAAACGCATTTTCTATGTAGTTTTATTCTCGACGTGTCCTTGACGAATTCCTTTACGCGTACATAACAATCGATAACACTGCCAGGCTTTCATCCGTTCCCCCGGTGGTTATTAATCTACCCAGCGTCTCGAGGAATATAGTCTCAGTCTTCGCACAATATATGCCGTTTTCCGTCTAGTCTATAAATATCGTAGACCTTCCTGTGCAAGGAAAATTCATGTCGCGCCGCATACTTTTATCTTTGATCTCGTTGCCCAAGACTGAGAATAGACCCACGGAATTCTCTTCTGCGAGCGATAATTATCATAATTGCGAGTACCTCGTAAAACAATACGTACGTCCTGATGACTAACATACTTCAATTCTCTCGGCTTGTATTATGGCCATCGCCCTCATGTCGATCGTTCAGTGTCGTCGAACTCCCGACGTCGTTCTTGGAATCTTTCGGCAGGGTGTCTGTTGTGGCTGGTAGAAAACGTGCTCGAAAAAAGGGAATTTAAATGTCAATATTCGTTTCGAGTTCCCGATAGGGTAGAGTATTATAGATTTTAAAGATTTCTTTGCACTTTTTAAAGCGCGATTGTATCGAAATTATTAAATTAAATTGTTAACTTTTACGTCATCGGAACGCAATTACGTCAAATTTCTCAACGATAAGTCGATCAATGACTAGAAGATACAAGTAGAAAATTTTTGTTTCAAATAAATTTCAAATTCATGCTAGTCTTAGGACTATAACACACGAAATGTATAAACATAGCACAACTGGCGTAAAACCGTCTGGACCAATAAACATCCAGCATAAAGTCTCCATATTGATTTACATAACACGCTCATTGGTGTAGACGGTTTTAATGCTAGATGCTTTATGCATTTTGTGTGTTATAGCTCTTACTTGCGCAAAAGTTACGGTGTTTTTTACGGTAACAGTATCGCCGAACATAATCCTTTAATATCGGAATTTCCGGCCTTTCTGCGTCCCTTTTATGCGTGTGCGATGTGGAAAACGAGAGGTATCGAATTGATCGACGAGCGAGCGAGCGAGCGTTTTGGTGTTGGGTTACATCCAAATGTTTCGACGATTCACATAACATTCGATATATCGGAGCGACGATATATCGAACTGCAGCTTCAGCGTGCTTCAGTTAGCACGAGGACAAGGGCGCCGCCCGCGCCGTCTCGCGGACAGGGACAAAGGGTTCGTTCCGATCACGTTCGGTGCCGGGTACTTCCATTTTCCACGATTGGAGGACGGAGCGACTCGGCTATCGGGTGCCCGTCGATTACGGTGTCGTCGAACTCTCCCGAGGCAGTCGCCGCGATCTGTCCGTGAACGAGCGCGGGATCGAAGAAGCGAGAGAAAAAGAGATGGATGTATATCGAGGTCATGAAATTCGTCGCCCAAGTGACGTTCGCTTTGATTAGACAAGGCGCACAGCGCGTGGAGTCGACATTACAAATCATGATGACGCACATTCTTTCGACGCGTCTTACTACTTGAATATATTTTGAGACGAGGATGCAGCGAGTACCTCGGGCAAAGTAGGACAATTTTATGCAGGCCTTTCGAATCTTATTCGTATATAACAGGCTTCATCGATAACTTCTGTCTCGAGTGTAAGCGTCCGATGATACCGTCGTAGGTCATCAGATAAAAACCTCGTGTCTCTGCTCTTAATCGTACTCCGTAGAATCGATCAATCATTTTTTTTTTTTTTTTTTTTTTTTTGCGATCGTCGCGCTTCATTTAAACGGACGGCGGCGCGGTCGGTAACGCGATATGTACACATCCGCGTAGTACGTGTTCGTCGTATTCTCGCATTATTCATGCAGCGCAGTCTCGCTTTCCATCGGGTTCGCGATCACGCACATTTTTCATCCTTCCCAGTCTCGCCAGTCTCGCGATCGCGAGCGAAATTGAAAGCGAGAAAAAAACAATCTCCGCCCATTTACGAAGGCATCCGACTACATTATTATTGCTATCAAGCATCTCGTCGCTCTTGCGTTACACGATTAAAGAATGATTCATACATCAAACGTAATACTTTCAATCAATGTGAGACAATAATAAGGCTATGAGGTCGGCGGAGTGGATCGTTTTTAATGAAATTGATTGGCACGAGTTTTCTTGCAGGATCACATTACAAAAAAAAAAAGAATCGTTCCCTACAAAATGATATTTTTTACATCGTTACAGAATTATCGTTATAAAATATTCTATAAAGGAAGTCAATCCATTTCAAATTAGCAAAAAAATTACAAAATTTCGCGACATACTTTTTTCTCTGGGTCTACTAATCTTGTAATATTTTCACAAATCGCATATACAATATAGTTTTCCTTCCAGCTTGTAACGGCGTTTACTCATTTCATTCATAAACGGACTAAGAGACGAGCGCGCACGTCTGGCACTCAATCAGACCGTTCCTTAACATGTGATTTGACGTACATCGCGCTTCGTCTCTCTCTTTGACGGGGATCGAGCTACGCTTCCTCGCAACAAGTCGGCAACTGTGCCCTCCGCGGTCACTCTTACTAATTAAGTATAAATTGCTTCTCTTGTGCGCGAAAGGCTCGCCGCTATCGCGAAATCCGCGAGTCGTGTCTGGTGATATACGCTCTCCTTCGGTTCAACGTCAGACTGCGTGCAGACGAGGACAGCTTTCCCGCCGGTATCATGATTCATTTCGATGAATCGGTTGAATCGCGGCTCTCGTAACTCGTGGGTGGTCGAAGACTAACGACAACTCGCACACGTTGCGGTTCGGTTTCAATCCGAGGATTGGGTAAAAGCGGTCCTAGATGAGACTGGAAATTGTGAAGTGAGCCACTCTGAGCATATTAAACCTTTCACGGTTAAATGTCTCTGCCTAAGCGACTTGAAAAGAAATACATTCGATTATTAGGATACCCCAAAAAGTTCCATATAGTATACACATATGTTACATTACGACATCTTTTTAAAGGGTTTTAGGGGCTTGGAATAGAGAAATAAACGAGTAAAAGGATAGAACCTCAGAAAATACGTAACGTAATTCAGATAATCTCCGTTCTTCTCCAGAAAGTTTATCCGCCCGACCAATGTATTTCGTAATGTATTTCGAAATACGCGAGAACTTCGTGATCACGATCTTATCGCGATAACTGGAGTAACCGGTGGGCAACCGGTGGAAATTTATCGTTGACCAAAAGGAGGAGAGCGCAGTATTCATATACGCGATGGTGGACGGATAAACGCGTAAATAACTGGCGCGAGGTTGGTCAGGAGGCTGATTATTCCTCGTCGAATCCGGCCACGTTGACACGCTGTGTTCTCCGCTCACTTACGAAACACGGAGAAATGCAACGTACTTCGTTGCAACCGTGAAGTAATAAAACCGCGCCGCGCAACGCGAAACGTTTCGCGCGTATTGTTGACTCGCAACGTGGAATACCGGTTTCAAGGACGCAAATAAATTTCGAAGATACGTATGTACGCTCATTTCGCGTCGAGGACATTTGCGAGCGACGTGTACGGTAACGAGGCGAAACGTTATTGCATGCAGGCTGGTGGGGACTACGAATAAATTACGGAAATAGAAAAGGATAATTGATATCTTAGTTAACTCACTTCATTGCGAGAATAATAACGTAGTGAATTATAATTCGTTATTTAATACTGTGAAGATATAAAGAAACGCACACATTATACGATCGATTTTGAATTAAAGTTAAAGAAAAATACTGAGATAAATAATGATGATATCCTCGAAGGATTTCGAGAGATATTTTATCTGTTTATTAATATATCTAGCTAGCTATCGACTTAGTATCGACTTTAAATCGAGGCCGCGACATTGGAATGCACATATATGTCGATTACGAGCATTATCGCGAAGGCAGCACATATCTTTCGCATCGTTCGCCAGCGACTATCCTTCGAATTTATTTCGGAACAATATTTCCAAGGATATCCCGCATATCTCCCTCTCTATCTCTCTCTCTCTCTCTCTCTTTCCGTCTCTCTCGAAAGAACGCTGTCTGTCCGTCTGCAAGAATTTAAGTGCGGCTTCTATGCGACGTTTATGGCCGAAATAAAGAGTGCATCGTGAGCCGACCCGGCGACGCTAACAAACATTCTGGTAGATACACTCGACGTAAAGCTCTTAAAGCCACGTGAGCAAAAAGAGAAAGAAAAGAGAAAGGTAGTGCTATCAGCTTTTCTCGAGGAATCCGTCGCGTCGCGACGTTGTTTGCTTTGATTATCATGGATCCGGAGAGGTGTACTCAGATATGCATTGTTTACACGGTGCATCAAGCTGTTCTCTCGGATAAGCCACTTCCACGCATATATCCAGCTAAATGCAAGATGACTTGGCGCGCACTTGGTTGCACTTGATGCAACATGTCGGAAGAAGGTCTCACGTCTCAGCAGATTTTTTTTTTTATTACCTCATGGTTTTTTTTACTTCGATGCGTTTTATCGAGATTGAAAAATATTTGCGTCTTTCGTAAATTATACATCTCTTTTCCTCTTATATAATTAATTAATAACTATGTATAATAAGAAATTATTTTTAATTTTATATTCTGCTTGTAGCGAGTTATTACTTCAACCCTTTGCGGTTCTCGCCTCCTGAGAATTTTATGTTGGTCACACGAGGGGCAAAATGACCCCAATGACATTTTAATTGCTTGCCGTAGCTTTTGTTTTTTTTTAAATCGCAAAAATTACTAAACATACTTTAAACATTGTAGAATATAGAAATGCAGTGGGTTTTTAAAGATTTAATTTTAACATGTTTAAAAAAAATCGCAAAGGCTGACGTTCAAGGAACAACATGCGGTTGAAGGTGCAAAAAGGGTATATTTTAAACTTTGGATAAATGACAATTTAAATCCCATTTTAAAAAAAGACCTTAGAAATATAAAGCCTCATACTTTTTTGGGGTCCTCTGAACATGAAGAATTAAGGAGATGGTTGTAGTATATGATTATAATATTAAGCTGTCACGAGATATTGTCTCGCTACATCTTTATCGATATGTCGATTTTGTCGTTCATTAATGTGAGATTTTATTGACACATCTTGCTTCGGTAATTGTGTAAGAGCTTCTCAACAGGATTCCGTGGGAGGCGACAACGGGTCAGTTTTTCCTTTCGCTTTCATATCCGTAATCATGTGCGTGCCTCTTAATGTTGCATCGCGCCTGCGAGAAGGATTCTTACCTGAGATTCTGAGCCGCCTCGTGATTAATCATTGCCGTTCGTTGCTGCAGGCTGGGTAGCCGCTACAGCTGGTAACATCGCCCTTTTCGCTTTCTCACGATAAAAATTAAGGGAGCGTGCGATCGCGATTAACATCTGTGAGAATAATTCGGGAAATGTGCCCGACGCTGATTTAAATGTCACAATCTTGAAAGGTACATCTACATGAATGTATATCTTCGAGTGGAAAATAATTATCTCGAAATATAACTATTGGATCCGAAAAAGATGTCGAGGGATAACGTTTTACAACGAGTAATTTCGAGAAGCTAAGAAATACTAAGAAGCTTGAGAAAATTCAAGATTTTTGAGATTTGTTTACTGATTTTGAATATCTTGGAATAAACTTGGAAGAACTAATTTGGAATCGCAATTCAAATATTCATCTAAATTACGATTCCACTCGTAACCTGAAGCAGAGACAAATCTGGCTAATTGCAATTAGCTAATGAATACTAACTAGAAATGCCTATACCGAAGCTATATCTTTAATGCTTAAAAATGAAATTGAATGTAGGTTACGAGTAACGGCTGAATGTCAATTGCTAAAATGATATTTAATATTTAATTTTTACTTTTTTAATAAGAATATTTATTTAATTCTTAATCTATTTAATGCTTAAATAATTCAACGTGAATTACATATATATATAAACTATATATATACATGCATATATACCATATTTGTAGTTACTCGAACTGCGCGCTGAATTGGTTTTCCGAACTTAGGGCTGCCGCAGACAAAATTCCGTAACAGTATGCGTAAGGTGTAAAATTATCCATAAAGTAAATTTCAACCGGTTGAAATTTGTCTTACGGGTAAGTTTACTGCTATTTCTATTTCCGTCAGATTACACACTGTTAGAAATATTTTTAAATTTCATTAACTTTTAAGTTACACAATTTGAACTTAATTTCAAGACATTGCATTAAATTTAATGTATTTTTCATGAAAATTTATGAAATTTAATCTACACGTTCATTACACTTAAGTAACTACTGCTACTTAATTTTCAATTCAATCAGTCAAATTATTCATTACTTTTAATTTCATTCATAACCACTTTCATGTACATGTAAAGAAAGCTCGTGGTTACATTTCTAACAGTGTACGTAGATCTAAAGCAGTATTCTGATTGGCTCATCGGCTTAAGTTTACGTCTTAAGGTTGATGTTACAGAAATTTTATCTGCGCGGCAGATATCTTATAAACACAATTAAACTATTGTAACAATATCACGAATTAAATTAAATTGACAAGCAATTTTTAATAATTTATTGATGCTCAAATCAAGCATCGTATTAGAAAGATGTCAATGTGTTGCCAATTAATCCAATACAATATCAATTTTTGACCTTTGGGCCTTTTATAACTACTTTTGTTCAACGTACCATAATAATTTACATCCAGGTACTTACATTCTTCTTATTGTCCTGTTATTCGTTTTACTCGGTCTTTAGATTCGCGACGACACGACAGCTGCTCGTTGTTAAGCGCGATACCGCGAAAGTCACATTCAGCACGCGCCCGTAAGCTTTTACTCACCCATCTCGTAAACTTAGTGACGCGTTATGCAACGCCGTAGTAAAATGGTAACGTGTATCCGCACATCACTCGTGGAATTCATGTCATAGAGACGCGAGCCAACGGTTGATCGCGCTGCATGGCCGAGCAAGCAAGATGTCCATGCAGCACGACAGAGTAAATACACATTAGAAACATATATATCCGGCGTTGCGACACCCGGTGATTAGAAATACTCGCCGAAGAGACCAGCGAACAATCCATCAGTCTCAATCAGTGTAAGTCGTACAAAGTAATTTCTCACAAAATGTGAAAGTGAAGTAAAACGTAACTGTAATAATAATTTTTCCTCCAAGGTTGAAATAATCGTTTCTCGTAGCGAGAGAAATTAAGAAGGACAAGTGTATTCACGAAGAACAGAAAGTGGGATTCACACGAGAATAATATCTTTTGTCGTACTTCTACCGAAAAAGTCGCGTGCAGTACAGGCTGAAAGGTGTCTCTCAGTGACCCATTTTTCGGAATGGATGATAGAAACTTTTGGGACGGTATTTTTGGATCGTGTGATTCATAGTCGAGCGAGATGCGCCGCAGGGCGATCTGGCTGACTAGCATGGTTTCGTTTTAAAACGGCATGTCCACGGAAAGTCGGCCGCGAGGCGATCCTTGGAGCACCGGCTAGTCACGCGAAGTTTCGTTGAACTCCTGACGAGGTTAATAACAGCCGTGCTCGTCGGGATCGATGTTTGATTAAGAACGGAAGATTGCACCCCGTTAAAAGCCCATTCGCTGCATTCTCGTAAGTGGATGCTCGTAGGGCTGTGGCCTTTAAGCCTACATTTAAATAGATCACGTCATAGTTCACCGACTGCACGATGCATATCACCGTGGTATTATACGAGTCGGTCATCGATCATTCTCATCCTGCGAATCTTCACCCTGGAAAACGCAAGTTTGATAATCGAGAAACGTAACCGTCGTTTCTCTGAGCTTCTCTCTTTTCATTTCGAAACACGTTACTCTTGAAGCTCGTAGTCTTCACCGATTCTCTTAAGATTAATTTGCATTGTCTACATTAATTTAAAGATAAATCTTTGTTGCCTATTGCTTCGTATAAACACTGTTCGAAATTTCGTACATCCAAATTTCAATTCTTCCACGCCTTTGCCGTCGATGTCTCGAGGAAACTGCCATTCCTCTTCGTTAATCGACGACAAACGCCAGATCTAATATTTTAAGCCTCTGTAATCCAAATCCGGTTTGTGCAATAATACCTTGCGATACGCGGATACGAGTTATCGCACTTAACGAGGAAGGCGGAAGCAATAAAGCTACTTCAGTCTGCAGTCCAATCGCATGTCGTGAAATCTCGCTTCACGATCGACGGTATCACGTGCAAGATTGCAACTGTAGCAATCTCGGTGTTGCCTACAATGTCTATCGCTCGCGTCATTGATCTACTGTCGCATTGAAAAACTCTCGCAGCCTCCTCCTAATCATGGCTAACGCGCACTTATGCTATTTTATCTTTTAATAGGTGGTTCACCGGTGGAATGTGATATATCGATCGCCCGCGTGTTATTTCACCCGTTCGTGTACCGCGAGTGCACTGCGAGCGCACTTTCTCCACGGAAGACTCCCGATGCTTTCGAGCATGGTAATCGCAGTACTTTTCTAGTGCTGTCGCGCCGCTGGAATCCACGGATCGCGACGTATGCATCCTCCTCGACGATGCATGCAGCTGCATTCGAGCTGCCGTCGCCATATATCTGTGTAGGGCGTCCACCGCGCGTCTATCGCTTCTTCGTAATCTCGGCTGGCGTGCAGCCGATGAGACGCGAACGCTGCGTTCGATTTGAAGCGCATAGCGCTCACGCGCTATAAGCTTTATTCTATCTTTATCCCTCGTTAGTCGTTACATGCGGAAGGAAGATTGAATGAAGTTTACAGTGTATGAGCGTCCAACCGAAGCCGTTATCTTATCGCTCTTTCATCGGTTTAAATTATATAATACACGGAATGTGGCCATTTTACATATTCGATAGAGATTAGATTGACGTTGCAATAATTTTTGCAAATATCTTTGCATCTCAAAATTGCAACCTTTTAATTTTTACCGTTAAATACATTTGATATCCAAATGAAAATTAGAATTTATTCGAAGTTTCAACGTAGAGCACGTGTTGTTGTATTTTCTATTCAGCCTAGAATAGCCTCCAGTTCTCGAAAGGATTGCTCGTAACTCAAGTTTGATACCGCTATAAATAACGTCAATTTTCTTCAACATAATTTGCCGAACCTGATCATCGACAATTTTGGAGCGGCCCCGTGTATGTAACATATGTCGGGCAAAACGTGCCCATCGAGCGCGAGCGGAACAAAGACGAAGAGGAAGACGAAGAGACAGACGACGGCGGCGGCGAGGTTGCCAAGTTGTGTTTACATACCGTCTACGTGCTCCCCGAAGGGCCCTCTCGGTCAAGAGGCACGGTTTAACCCGATGCGAATCCGGTCGGCACAGACTGAGAATCGTATTCATGGCGTCGCGTCGTAGAAGTTGGCGCGCCACGCGATTCAGACTGACCCTAACACACAAAGGCTTTGCTTTGCAGAAGGTTGTTGCGTGTTTAGAGTCTTGCCAGTGAATTGGGTGCAAAGTCACGGGGGGCTGTCGTGAGGTAGAGAAGACTCCTGAAGCCTCCTTGTTCGCTTGTAAAATAGGAACTGATTCGAAAATCCTGAGAAAGCATCCTCGAAACATGTCGCGATGACAATAATTGGGCAACGCGCCTTTTGTATATTAAGGGGATGCTGGAGTTATCAATGGAGCGTTATTTCATTTTTCTCAAACCATTTTGTTTTTTTTTTTGTACAGAATAAAAAATCCTTCTCCAGAATAAAAGAAAAAAACGCAAATACCATTGGAAAAGTACAAACCGGTATGAAAATCCCCCAAAAATTGTAAATTACAGTTTTCTGTTACCATGTAGGTTCGCTTCCTTCATATATATACATATAAATGAATGGAAGGATAAATCCAAACAAAAAGTACTTTTCCATATTCGAGTAATTTATAAGAATATCATGAGACCTTCAAAGTATGATTTTGAAGTTTACAAGAGAAATGGCTTGAAATGTACGATTTGAGTATGTATAACCTCGT
>NW_017304417.1:1258697-1281860 GCF_001594115.1 Trachymyrmex septentrionalis | reverse complement strand
GATTTTGAAGTTTACAAGAGAAATGGCTTGAGAAGTACGATTTGAGTGTGTATAACCTCGCATTTATGTGATATATAGGATATAACAGAGCAAGAAATGTACGTAACGTTTTATTAATGATTTTGCTTAATGTACGTAGTTTTAATTAACGTATGTAACGTTTTCTTGATGTGTACGTAATATTTTATCTGGAATTAAAAACCTGTTTTATCGACATCGATCAAGTTCGGCCGTCGCTTCCCCTTAACTTTCAAATTATCATACAGTTTGAAAAAGAAGAAGAATTAGACGTTAATATATGTGGATTATGTTGACGCATGCGGAACATGATTTATTCTTTGTTCCACGAATTCCTCACAAAGTCATTTTTGCAAAATTTTTCCAAGACAAAATGGGTGAATCTCGTTCCATTCAAATTGTCATAGATAATTATTGCGCGGCTCAGAGAATATTATAGACTGTCGAGCGTGTGAATGAATTATGTGCGATGTAGTTCTAAACGTTCTAAAAACTATGGTTTAACGGCCGCGTGCGGAAACTATCGGGCAATTACGAGGGGGATACGGTCGAACGATGCCTCGAAGGCACTCGCACCGAATATTTTCTCCAAGTTTTTACTTCGTGCGGCTTTCTTTCGCTCTCGTAACACTCATTACGAGGTGCACCTCGTGTTTTTTTTTTCATACCGGGCTAATAACGCCACGTGTGCTTGTCGATACAATAAATGCAGTAAATACGTCTCAATTGCGACTTTCGATTTCCCGAGGTTATCACATTCTTGTTTCTCGAGTTTCTTGTGTGTATGCAAATCATCGTTCGCGAATGCGATGAACTATTTTATATTTATATGGAGATAACTGGTGAAGATCAACGATCACGAGCTAATTTTGAAATTATAAAGAGGAATATAATTTGTGAAGACAATTAAATTAATAATATCGTGTGTACTAATAATTCATATATAATAATATAACGTTATCTCATTTTGTCAAAGTAAAATGCATCAAGACATAAAATAAGATGAATCTCAAGAATAGCTCCAAGACAATAGACATTAAGTGTCAAATTGACTGCTATATTATCCGAACGAATGTCATCTACGACCTTTGTGCAAGACAGAATGGAGACAGGATGTGATAACAGTAGATAAGTACTACTATCGGCGATTTTTCATTTTAAGAGCTCATTTACAACGAATCTTAAAAAGCGATATCGTTCCCGAAATACTTGAGCTGTGTGGTCCGGAACGTCAAAATGGCCGTTAAAAGATGTAGAGGCACTTCGCAACTTGTCAGAGTAGCAGGAATTATTCTTCCATCAGGTACCATTAGTCACTATTCCTTTCACTGTATAACATAATACAGCATCTCCAGTCGCATCGCGTTATTCCTTCCCACGTTATCTTTAGGGCGCTGTTAGGTACGAAGCAGGATATAGTATTTCGTAAACTGTCACCCTTCGTGGAATTGTCTAGCGTTTAACCATAACATAAACGTATGGTTGAAATGTGCCTTGCTGCCACATCGATGACTTGGCCAAAAAGTTCTTTTACTTTTTTTTCTTCAAATTAACTCTTAAACGTCGAACTACGAGACACTGCGGTAGGACATACCTAATTCGATTGTTTACAACTTTTGTAAAAATGGAAATATTGTAAAATTGTTTTTCAATCGAAATACGCCGGATATTAATTAAAAATATAACACGGTACTAAGCAAATGTATGTATCTTTATTAATAAAAAGTTATAAGCATTAAAGTTGTAAGCGTTAAAAAAGCGTTGAAAAAAGAAAGCCGATGTACCGAAAGAAGCGTTTAAGGATTAAAATCATGTACCTAAGTACTGATTAAAAAAAAATTGTAAGAGAGTTTTGAAATTTTCTTGGTATATTTTAATTTACTTTGCCAGAAGTACAAAATTACGTTTATCTCTATGCGTTCTATGAATAGCGAGTGTTCGAAATTATTATTTTTTGATTGAATTATTGAGAAGGAGTGGAATAATTTCCGTGCGCTGGATTTAATGCTTGCTTTATAAATACGATGATTATCACGACGTGACAACACGTTCCAAGTGTATCACGCGTCGCAGATCGTTTAAACAGGCTCAAGTGCAGAGCCGCATCGTCTGCGCGCGTTGACAGAGTCGGCCTTTCGTTTATCCACGTGGTCAGGAATTTATTATTACTACCAGTCAAAGCGTGTACGGGGAGGAGAGACGAAGAAGTAATTATCTTTCAGAGACGCAGGATGCTCGCTTGCTCGTGTATTCCCGATCCTGCAATGTGTTCGGCACCCAGCGTGGAATTTGTCGGTAAGACTTTGAAGTACATCATTCTGTATAAAAAAAAAAAACACATCGACGCTCCCGCGCACGATGCAATCAGATAATGGAATCTTCCCGTTGATTCTTCTGTGTAAAGGAACAAGATATCCACGCAATGCGTCTTGTTGCGTTTTATCGTGCCTTCTTCTCCCGTCTTTTATTGCTCGCTTCCTCTCGATAATCCGAAGATTCTCGAGCTTGGAGATTGTTCGATAAAAGTCGCTGATCGTGAAATGGAACGAAATTTTTGCTTTATAATGTCTTTCGCTAATCAAAAAAGTGAAAACTTGGAGCTTAAATGCACATTTGCCTCTAAACCGTAATAAAAAAAAAAAACCATTGCAGTTGTTAATCTAGGCGGCACCAATACAATTTTAATTACGCGAACAGATTGTCTAGGAGTGGCAGAAGCGCGCCCTCGATTAAAGGAAGGAGGTTCACGTTCGCAAAGTGAACGAAAGCATATCTCGTGACTCGCCACGGTTCGCCTTGTTTTAGGGGGATGAAAAATGTCGATCCCGCGTGCAATTCACACGCAGACAGTAGGAATAAAGCGCATAAATGCGAACGAGGCCGCCATGGTAGTAAAAGCTTATTGTCATTTGGAATGGATCGCGGGCACGCTTGAACTGCGTTCTTGGACTTAATTACCCGCATGTTACGGGCTGTTTATTATGCCCTGCTTTATCGTCGTCGAGCTGACCGCGCCGAGCTGCCCCTAGGACGACCAAGAGAATTCATTAGGAGAACGAGTAGTGGCTTATATCGACCGATCCACTCCGCGAATTATATTAGGTTGAGTAAAAAGTCATCGCGTATTTTTTAGCTCAAAGTTGTATATACAATATCTTCGTCAATAATGAATGAAATTCAAATTTAAAAAAAGGGTTTTAAAGCTTGAAATCTCTACTTTTAAAAGCTTATCACATTTTTTAAGTTTATATGAGTTTGATAATTTTTACATACCAAAAACTACGAGCTGAAAAAGACGAAAAATTTTCTTCTCACTTTGTGGATTTGTAACGTGTCCAAAACGAATTTGAGAAAATTTTCGATTACCTATCGTGAAAGCTTGATACTTTCCCTACAAAATCGTTTTTTTTTTTTAATATTCCTACGACTTTTGATTACCGAGTTATCGCGGATTAAATAAAAGAATTATTTTGACTTTAATTGCTCATAACTCCATTAAAAATTGTCGTATCGTATAATTTAAAAAAGAGATTTTTAAAGCTGAAACTTTACTCTATCAAGATATATTTATATTGTTGGTAAGAAAGTAATTGCGGTTTTTACTGATAGATGTCTTTGAAAAAAACGCGATGACTTTTTACTTAACCTAATATTATGTGTACTCTCACCAATTATTTCTTGCCGCTGATGCACCGCGGCTGCAATTTCACTCTTTGATCGAGCTGGCGAGGCTTTAACGAGTTTCAGACAATAAACGTTTCATTGCGTTTCCCGTTGAAAGGCGGGAATTCCATCCTTTCCTTTCACCGCTATATCAATATATTTCCTTTGTCGTATATCATCGAAACGATAATAGGTCTGTCCGAAGACGCGCATTGTCGACACCGTCAGTTCATATGGGCATTCCAACGGGTTCTAGGTCGCGCCAGTTCTCTCGGGATGTCCGGCATCCTTTTCAAGACCGACCACGCATCTTAAGTTGCTCGTGAATTGTTCTGGTCGCCCAGGTCGAAAGGCGTTTCATTAGCGTGCCTGCGAGGTGAATGAGAAAAATTCCGTGCCAGTTTTCAATCCAGGACAATATTTTTGACTAGATGCAGAAAGGTCGAGAGTCGGAATCTGTACACGAAGAATTGTAGCTCGTCTTCTTATATAATTATGGATAAAGAGGAAAATAATCTGAAACATAATTCATATGCAATGTCGTTTAATATGTATTGACAATTCAATACCGGTTTAAATTGAACACATGTAAGATTGATAGCTACTTAGAGGGAATTTATCTGATACAAAATGGTTTGGTCATTTAGAATATTTAGATAAGAAGAAAGTTCTTTTATAATAATTACGCTATATAATTTTTGTCTTGTTCTATCTAAATTCTAAAAGACGCAATATCTTGATAATGAATTAATATTGCGATAGAGCTGACCCCCCTCGATTTTCTCCATTTATTCGTTTAGCTCGATGAGATATATCGCGTGAGTTGAATACCAGAAGCAGTGAAAGCGTCATGATCAGCGAACGGCGATTAATTAAAGCGCCGAGAATTAATGGACCGTCCTCGCAACGCGAGAGCGAGGAGCATAGAGAACACGACTAACCCGTTGGGACACCTGCGGAAGAATGCCTGTTTCTTCGGGTCTGCAGGGTTTCGGAACACCTGCCCACACTGTGTCATCGTGTATCTCTTCCAGCCTTTCCTCGGATTTACACCTCGATGTCGCTTGCGGTAGCGCTTAATAACTCGACCATGTTTCATAGAAGCTGCAAAAAAAGTTTCTGTGAATCGAATTTTTTTCTTGCGGCGCAAACCTGGATGATGTTCAGTTTTCTCGCTAACATTCGGTTTTTTTAAGTGGTTTCCAATTACTCACGACGTTTGAAGCTACACTTGCATCTTTTGTCTTATTACGTATTATTTTTATTTTAACAACTTTGTTATTTTGACTCTCATTGTATCTTTGACTGTCGACACCACAAGACCTTTACGTCGAGTCGCGAGAAAACGCTTACATGTAAGTTGATATAATTGAAATTCAGACAAATGATTTAAAAAATTCTCTAATTTTTCGTTTTCGTGTTTTTTTTTTTAATGACTACACAGCAAATCTGACAATCTGATGAGCGATGTGATTCTACTGAGTGACTCAATGTATATGACTTCGGTTTTATTTTATGTAAGTTTTACATTATGTTTGTATAAGTTAATATTTTGATAATCATTGGGCTATTCATTACATAGCTAATTTGGCATTTGGATAAAGAAGAACGAACTAAATTGTCGGGAATCGTCAACCTGGAATTTACGTTACTTATGTAATTTCGGCTTACAGTTTATATTGATAAGGAGCCGAATGGAAGGGTCAAAACGCTTATTTTATTCGTTTTGTTACATTCACACGAAAATAAAGAATTTTCTGTGCATCTGAACAACTGATGTATGTAGGCTCCGATGGGCTTTTTTACATTTCATTGTTATTGCGTATTTTTAAAATAAGAATTATCAGATTGTTTGCTTATTTTTGTAACTCGTATTCGTAGAATATTTAAATTTTTGCTTATTAAAAGGTTGTATTAAGCTTGTTTTGCTAGAAAAAAAAAACAGAGCTCACATTTAAGGTGGTTCTTTAGTAAAGTGCCGAAAATTTGGGATGCCTCATCAGGGTTCACCCAAAATTACAAATACCTGCATAATTTAGATAAAATATTAAAACTACGTGTATATTTTAATGAAATAGTATGGAACATAGATAGTAAATCAAGAACTGCATCTTCATTGAACGAAAACAGGATGAGATTATGTTTACTTTTCGAGGTCAAATTTATATGCAAGTTTATACACGTAAGTATCTTTCTAGAATGGCCGTTGATCTATTACTTTTTCGTGTCAATAAAGTCGTAATTTTCTAAACTATTATATAATCTCGTTTTTGAGAAAAGTCTACGATAAGATTCATGTGCAGTTAGTCAAAGAAACGTCTGGAAGTCTTACCTGTCACTAAGTTATATACGTGAAAAGTTACATTTTCAACATTTTTTCGCTCTTATTTCATCGTTAACCTAGAATTTTGCACACGTCAATTTCAGTACTTCAACTTCATTGCATAAAAAAATTAGACATTTCTCTGTATGGTAACTCGATTATACTGAAGAACCACCTGAAATTAACACTATCTTGAGACTTGTTGCTACCGCTTAATTTAGCTCTTGTAGAATTTTCTTCGTAATTGGACTACCATCCTTGCCTCGACAGCAAATTACTTCTAAATTGGGCATGCGGAACACCTTCGGGCTCGGAGCACGGTCATTCTTTATATTTTGCTTCACACGTCAGACTCGAAACAGTCTCAAAGGTACCGTATTCAAATTGACGCATCATATTTCAATGCGCTGGCGCTTATTATGTAAGCAAGGGAGAGGCGATAGCCGACTCGTCGGCGATAATTATTCAAATTCGACATCAGTATTCGTTATTTCGCGCCGCGGCGCCCGTTATAGTTTCGCGACGTACGAGGGCACGGCAGGATGCACGGCAGGTACATATAATAAATAATTATTATGTCGCGCTCACGAATGTAACGGGCTGACGAATTGTTCCGTGAATAATAGCCGTGTTGGACGGCTCATTAAAATTCGTCGCGATTTGCGAGGTGGCTTCGAAGCATCAATATTACGCGCATTAATGTGCGTTGCGCGCGGTTTAGCAATCGTATAACGTATTTTGTAGTTTCTAAAGCAAATCAAGTTTCCAATAGGTATTTGAAACAAAGCATTTAAGAAGTAGACAGATATTTAAGATCAGATCTATTTTTATTTTTACTCCAACAGTTTAATAGTCAGGCTAGTAACAATTTTAATTAATGAGCAATCTTTATATTAGGATTATTAAATAAATAACAATAAATAAAAGTAAGAGTCAAATACATTTCTCTAAAAAAGTCACATAGTTAAAAGAATTAATTACAAATGGAGAAAAGTAAAATTGAAAAAATATATAATAAAATAAAAACTCAGTTTAAATGCAAATAAATTACAAGTTCCGGTTACCGGATCGAGTCCTCTTTAGACGTTAACTTATCGAAAAAAATCGCAGTAAAATTAATTATCGGAAATGTTCGCATATTCACTGTAATCACAGTTCGGGTGAATCTTGATGTAGAAATCGACATTATTCACATAAATACGATTGAACAGTCAAATGTGTTTCATATCTCTTGGACAAGTTCTAGTTGATAAAAAAGATAAAAGGAACTTCTTACGAAAAAATAAACGCAACTAAGTTACATACCGGAATTTTAATAAGTATTGGGTTGTTCGGAAAGTAATTTCGTTTTTTCTTATGAAAATGAAAGACGATTTTCAATCAGACGCGTTTCAAATGATCATGAACGGTCGAATTCGATAAATTTAATCTCTCAGCGATCTCACGAGTTGTTATTCGCCGGTTTGCATCAATTAATGCCTTTATTGTGTCTTCATCAGCTTCAACTGGTCTTCCAGAACGTGGTGCATCTTCAACATCAAAATTGCCGGATCGAAATTTTGCAAACCAGTTTTGGCACTGGCGTTCTGTCAATACATCTTCTCCATACACATCGGATAATTTTTTTCTTGAAACGCTTGAACAGCATTTTTACCTTTTCGATAGTAAAAAAGTAAAATATGCCGAAAATGCTGCTTTTCACTTTCATATTTAGGGCACCAACCAAAAACTACTGCGTAGAATCAATATTAAATAGCGTAGAATAATTAAAACTCACCAAAAATCAAGTGTAAACTATTCAAACAAGTGTGCCCATATAAGTATGAAAAACCATTAGAATGTATTGTATAAAGTTAAGTAGAACGCAGATGTGTAAGATGGACATTGTATATCGATTAGGATTGATATTTAACTTATCATTATGCGTCCGACACATTTGCATCTTTAAAAACTTGAAAAATCTGGCACGCATCCTGTCATGAGATTCATTCGTGGAACGCGTCTGCATCGCGTTATCGAGGTACATCGCCGATTCTCGCAGTCGTAAATCTCTCGTGCACGCTTGGCTTTTCTATCCGCCGGGTTCCTTTCCGCGTAAACGCTTGACGACAGTTCGGCGACAGTAGTGGCATTATATCCAGGATGGTGTACACACGAGAGGAGAGAGAGCTCGTGCGCATTCCGGATCATGAGAGAAGGATCATCGCGACGCAGGGCGTTGAACCGCGTCCACCACGTCCGCGGCATTCCGCCGTCTGTGTTTCCGCCGCCTCTGCCCCCCCCCCCCCCGTGATCCTCTTCACGCGAAGCCGCTCACGCTCGTGCGTAGATGAATTTTTAGGCGCGGAGACACGATGGATCACCCGACTCGAATACCGAGTAGCCGGGACGGAGTGCGACGTGTTGATATGTGACGCGGTACTCGGATATACCGTCATCGACATCAGCGGCTGCCCGAGAGCGAGAGATGTCGGCGGCATCACTTCAGCACTTTGGCACGGCAATCTGAAAGCCGACGGTGAGGAAACGCTCGGATCCGACCGGGTTACTTCAAGCGTCATCGATGTTGCACACCGACGTTGTTTTCGCGAGTCGTATATCTCGCGTATGCAGTGGGCGTTACGATTGGGCACGTCACTTTCAGTCTTTATAGGCGATCTCCGCAGATTTATCGCTGTTTAAACTACGAAAATACACAATAGCAACCACTAGAAATGGTGTTGCGACACCTTTAAATATTATGAAATATTCCTCGAACGTGTTTATCCAAGAAATGTCACTGCGTTCGAAATTGAGTGCGATATTCAAGCGCGATCTCGCGATCTATTTCAGGGAAACTATTATTTCGGTTATTTGTGAATATTTCTTTACATTATATGAGAATATACGCTTGATATACTTGAAAAAAAAAAAGACCAATGGGGCAGAAACGATCGAATATTTCGGTCGCGTATTACAAGATACTCGGAAAATGGTGACGTCTGTGCGTAGAAGGTCGGCGCGTCGGCGGTACATTGAATATTTTAGCAGTTTCTGGGTCAGGGAAAATGATGTCAACAGTGAATTAAAGCCGCTTTCGTTGTCGCGTCGCCGAGGTGAGATGTAATAAACACGAAGACATTGACGCGATTAATTGTACTTACAGTGCAATTACTTAAAAGTACAATTAGCACATATTGGCGGTTCTACTCCGACTTTAATGAAAACTCCACGGAGTAGGAGACGAATTTTAAGCTCTATAAATAGGAATCATTTCGTATATCTTAATTAAGTTAATTCAGTAACGACAATCATACAAAAAAATATACGAGCGCAAAATCAAATTTGGAAATAATGGATGTAATACGAGAGAAAGCTGTCCATCTTAAAGTTATGAAATTACATTTGAAAGAATTTTCCTGAATAAAAAGATTAGATTAAGCTTTCCTTGTTGGAAACCAAATCTTCCGGGCGTAAACAAATTTTGTTACATTAATACTCGAAAGTAGAGTCGACCGAAACCAAAGACATTTTGACCTCCAGCCGAAGATGAATATCGGTTGTCATTCAATTCTAACCGAAAACGAAATGAAAATCGAAACTCAGATAAAAATTTACCTAAAAAAAGATAGAGAAAGAGAGGGAGAGAAGCGGAGTCGAAATCGATATTTTTGGATTAATTTTACAAAGACTGTATGATTTTCAGAAATCATAAAAAATTTATATACTCTTTAAAAAATAAGATTTTATTAAAATATCTAATTATAGTAATATAATAATCCTGCATCCTCAACTTTTAAAGAAATCAAATCACATTTATTATTAGAATCACATCAAAGTTTGTACTCAAATTATCTTACACTTAATCAACGAGTTTATAATTACAATCGAACAATCGGTTTTTTTTTTAAACGCTCATCGGCACGTTGCGACTTGTATACAATTTCGATTTATTCGCCGCAATTTTCTCTTGATTTCGGCCGAAACCCTGATTTTTTTCACCGAAACTGACCGAGCGAAACTGAAACCGAAATTTCGGTCAGACTCTATCTGAAAGATTGCCTAAAAAAAACCTAAAAAAAAAAGCGTTGCGTGAAAATCCACGAATTTAATTTCTTCCTACAATCATGAGGGCGAAGATGTTAAACCGGATCTTCATCTATCGTGGTTCGATGGCGAGCGGACACCCGCGTTGATCCGTTGCCATTGAATCTTCGCAACGAGAAGCGTGATCAATCGTCGATGAGAGGCGGTAACGATAATACTTATCGCAGGAGAGGCTGGCGGCGATAACGGGTCTGGCTTCGATAGAAATTAGAGCTCGCGTGCTGCTAGTCTCTCGACTTAATGTCTCTCACGTATTAATAGAGCGGAGCCATTCGCTCGCTCGTCACTCTAAAGTACACAGCGGTCACGAATTAGGCCGCAGCTGGATAAGGGCGATCTTTATGAAACGGGCAGTGCCTCTCGTTGTCGTTCTCGGCACCTGCCGAGTGCTCTACGTCCCTACCTTTACGGGGGGGTTAGCGTTCCTCATTTCAACGAGGGCACCATTTTTCTGCTCGTTAAACTCCATCGTGGGTGTGCGCGCGTATTAGCGTGCAAGCCGGAGGGGTTCCGTTTAACTGTTGCTGCTAGTTGCTACTACGAATGTTGCGAGCAGTCATCTCGTTCTTCTTCCTCGTTTCCGCAAAGTTGCGAACCCACCGGTTGCGCCAACGGATCGATGGAGACCGAGCGATGCGTTAAACCCGCACCTAATTCTCCTTCCCCACCACGTTGTAGAGTCGATGAACAAACGTAAGCCAAATTCCTGGAAAGGGACGGTTTATTTTCGTTCGCAATCAAACGTTGCAAGACCGTATAATTCACGCTGCACGTGGTGGTTATTGCCGCGTAAATTTACTGCGTTACCGATTGGCCCGGCATGTGGTCACGTCGAGAAGATCGGCAGATTTGGCAGCACTGATCGCCCGAAGTATCGATCGATTATCTCGAAAAAGCATCCTTCTAAATCCTTACTCTTTTATCTTAACCTATCATCGCTTAACGGAACTACAAAATAAGGCTCTTTTCCATATACGAATATATGTATTTATGTAAAAAATAACTTATATACAATGATATTTTTATGAAGATTTCTCTGAAATGAAGGATTCTGAATCACGTATGCGGCAAATGTTGGTATTTAGAGCACGAGAAGCATCGGGACTGCATCGTCGGCTCAAGTTAATAAGCTCCGATGATAAGGTTTCATCGTAATGCGAAGAAAACGAGCGCCGGCCCGGGTCTCGTTTAATCGCGCGTCCAATAAAAATGAGTAATGCACGAAGAAAATATTGGAGCCGCTTCTTCCTCGCCAGCGGAGACTCTCGTCGGGGACTCTCCAGCCGCGTTCTCTTGCTCGCGGATGCACTTCGCGATAATACGCGATAATACGTGGAACTATTAAACGCTACTGAATTCCGACATTGGCGAGGCGAACGCCGATCTCATTTACATTATCGCCGGAGGTCTAAGTGCACGCATAATTTATGCAGCACTGGCATTCGCGAGCCTACTCGTTTTTAAGTGTGCAAAAAGTTCGAGCTCTGCATCTCTTCGAGATGCCCGCAATTATGTAGATATCCCACAACTTGACAAAGCTAATTAACGATCTCATCGAGGCGCGTTACGTCATTCACGCTAATCGTCAGTTCACACGAGCTATGACCCGAGTTATTTTTATTCATTCCGCCAGTTTTAATAGTGACACATATTCCTGAAACATTTTTTAATTAGTTCGTTCGAAACGTTAAGGAATAAAATACAATGTTTTCAATTCAACAAAATAAGTAATTCGCTTAATTCATGACCGTAGAAGTTAACTTGTATAGAAGGCGTTTCACAGTTTTACTGTTCTGGAAATTATCGGGAAATAATTAATTAGAAAAGAAAAAAAAAAAGGAAATTCCTACTAAAATTGTTTACCTTAAAATGTCGATGAAAAAAGAAAATTAATTCATTCTGTTCATACTGTCATTCCAAGGGATGGTGGTGAATATCGATCCTCTTAAGCAGCTGCCAAAATTTTGCGTTGGCGGAGTCCCTTCGAGCGGAACGACATGGTACGCGTCTGGCGTGCGAGGGTTGTCTCCCTGTTCCTTTGTTACGAATTCTATCGTTCCTAATAATAGACCCTCGGCTGAGTCGCGGGTCTCTCATGGAGCGGGTGTTAAAAACGCAGGCAGTTTCCGTCCTTGTACAACACAGTACGCACAAACAGTGTGAGGGGGGGGAGAAGCAGGGAAGGGAAGGGAGATTGTTGGCACGCGGGCAAAACGCAGCCGCACGTAGAAACGAGAAAAGCGACGATGAAAGGGCCCTGTTGTTCGTATCGTCCCACATTTTCGACTGTCGTTCTCGCAATCATTTCGTGACTCGTGTGTACATTGCGGCTCTAACGTCTTTTTCCCCTATTCGTATACGCGGATCAATTAATATGACGATATTACCCGGCTTATTGTTTATTCATGAATGTATTTTTCATTCATTTGGAGGCAATAATTTGTAACCCCCTGTTCACAGAAATTCCAATCCGTGTACCATTCATTCCTTTCTTTCAATTAATCACTTTCTGCATTTTTTGTTTGTCACATCTGTGAAATTATGAATTAAAATTACGATACCTTTTTTTCCTTGGTGTGCGTCACATTTTTGTAATAGAGTTGCAATATTTTAAAATTAAAGCATTTCTTTAATCTTCTAAGAATGACATTGTCTTGTCATTAAAAAATAATGACAGTTTAGAATAAAGAATATATATAAAATAGGACTCCTAATAATTGTAAAGATATAAAGATTTAAGGAGGCTACTTTGGAATCAGCGCGGTAAGAATTGCGCAATTTATACTTATATAATTATTAATAGTACAATGTGTATTAAAAGCTGTTAATTTGAACGTCTCGGCTATCGGTTTTAGTCATCTTCAGTAAATACATAATTAATATACTAACAAAGAATATCTTTTTTATCTTTGAAAATATAAAATGTTATCAATCTTCCATCTAGTCGGGAAGTGAGAAAAACACAGACATCACAAAGAAGTTGTCTATCTTCTTTGTTAACAAATGATTGCGATATAACACTGCAGTTAAGTATTATATAATACAATATTGAGTAAATGAAAAAGATTTGTATAAAATATGTTGTGATGAAATCGTCAAAATGTATCGAACGTTCTTAACTATTTTACGTCTAAGAATGTAATGCATTAAAAAATAAATTAAAAAATAAATTTTTACTGCTTTTACTAAAAAATAGTTAATAAGTGAAGAATATGTCAATATTTACATTATCGATATATGTATATTGAGTTTTTTTGATGGATAGAAGTACTATATTTTAATATTAACAATGCTATGTATATTTCCATTATCAATTCTTAGAATATAGGGGAGAGGAGAGGAGTGCAGTTTTCGATCGAATTGCAGTTTTTGCCTCTATAAGGTGTAAATAAAGATCGTAAAACCGAAGGTGCCGTTGGAAAGATCATTTAATTCTCTTCATTTTTGCTTTCATTTGCAGACCATTTTGACGTCTTTCTCTTTTTTTTCTGTGTTAAACTATAATGAAAAATGTAAAAACACTTCTTTCCGGTCCGATTTGGAACTATTGATTCGATTCGAACACTCCTATTTTTATGGACTTTTAGATAGAATTTTAAAATATTGTAATGTATTTTTGTTAGTATTGAGTAAAAACGAGCAATTTGACAGTCAAAGATAAAAGTTTTGTTCAGAAACAGAAATTACTGATAGTTTATATATTTTTTATTAGAATTATAACCAATAAAATTTAATTAATTTGAGTCTTCTAATGACTCATGATATTTTACTGATTTAATTTCTTGGACTTCAGATTTGATCGACCAATCACCAGTATACAAGCCTATTAGTTATCTACTGCAGATTCGATTTAAACACCCAAAAAGAGGTATGATTTGACACGGGTCCTTTCGAACTTTCGAACAAATTTTACAAACCGCAAAAGTGATCACAAAGCGCTCGATATTTTTTAATTCTGCACTCTTTAATTATTTTAAAAATCAATTACCTTTTTATAAATGATCCACCTTTAAATAATGATTTACTTAGGATTTTTTTTTTTTTAGAAAATTTTCGCACGATGACTGAAAATACATATTTACGTCTATTCTATGAATGTTATGACAAAGAACTGTCAAACTGCTGTCACACGTTCGGTGTTTTATAAGGACTTTACATTATAAATAGCACGCAAATCTGCTTAACCGTATTCATTTAAATTAAACATTTATATGAAACACGATTCGATTTAGGCCGCTCTTTCCTAACTAATTTGCATAGCTCTTGAATTTAATTGAAATTTAATTTTAAACTGAATTCCAAATTGAAATTTAATTTTCAAGTGAGTTCCAAATTTGTAACACTTGCCCTTAAGTGATTAATGTAGATGCTGCATTAACGTGCTGCATTACCCAGTATTCTGATTGCATGTAGAGCAATTAGGCGCAACGGCTTTATCGCTGATAGCGATCGCGCTTATCCCTGCGCGTTTATAAGCCGAGTTAGCGGATAATTAGAACAATGAGTGGCGGCTGATCGTTGGCCGCGACTAAATTTAGTGCAAGTCATTAAGCCACCATGTAAATCAGTCGGGCCTGTTGCTTCGTTACTTGCCCGGGCCGATGACCTCGGTGCGGCATGCAACTAGGAACAGCGAAATTAACCGCCAGAACAACATACAGTCGACCGTCCATCCCGATATAGCCGACGTATTACGCGAGTACTTCCTCTGTCTCCCGTAAAGTCGCACTTCTGCCAAGCTTCATTCCCGCCGCGTGGTACTTGATTTTCCTATTAGTAGAATGTACGAGCGCGACATCAGCCTGAACCCCTGGACGCAAACCGAACGACTCGTGATGAAAACTTCTGACAAGCGCCACGTCTACAAGTTTGTATGCTGCTTGAGTGCTATAAATTGACAGGCGATTAATGGGTTGTTAGAATATATATGATATTATCTTTTTCAATATAAGACGACGTGTCAGTGGTGATGATACCTTCGAAGACGTTGAAAGAGTCCAGATTACAATCGCGATTCAAATAGATTTATTCACGGAAAGAGAGAATATTTCGCTGAAAGATCTAAAATTTAGATCTGAAAATAATCTTTCCTATCAAAATCATTTTGTTGAAAATTGGTTGCTAGAATATTGAAATGATTTGCAGTGTTTCTCATATTTTTCTGACATAATTATTTTGATGGTCCAAAATTATTTTCAGATCTATGTATATCCAACAAAATTTTATATTTTTTTTAATGAAAGTTGTAAGTAGTTTTTTATCGGACGCGAATCGATATAATTGTATGCAGTTATTGCTGAGGATGACTCAAACGTGAGTCGAAACGTCCAAATAAATCGAAGATTTACACATAAAAAATTGCATAACATGCTTACAGCACTTCACTCTCATTACCCAGCAAACGAGAATGAATTGAAATGAATATGGATTCAGATTTTCAGAAATATTGATTCACGAATGTTAAAATGAATGCTTTTCAATCTTGAATGCATTTTTATTCATTTACAGGAATTGCATATCTCTCTATGCCTTTCAATCTAAAAATAATATTAGCTTTTTCTGTGCAATTGTGAATACTGTTCAATTCAAAATTTGAAATAGGAAGTGCAGTTTTTCAACCCAATTGCATCCAATTGAATCTAATTGAATCCAATTGAATCCAATCAAATCCAAAAAAAAGCCATTTAAAATACGCGCATTCAGATAGAAAAAAATTTCAATCCATTTTAATCCATTCTCGTTCACTGGGTAGCTCGTTTCTTCATTTTTTATTATTATGTAAAAAATTATTCTAACTAGTGCAGTATTATTCATCATTTTAGATGTTAATTCTGCAATTTGTCGACTTACTAACACTTATTAACGCAAACAGACATTTCGAGAAACAGTACTAGACGCGTAAGCAGAGTCGCTAATGATTATGCGAGACGCACATCTTGCGCGAGTCACGCTTTCATTTAAATAATTCCGTCAACGAGTCACTTCAATTTGTCCACTCAGCTTGATGTCCCGCTAAACAGTCGTAAGCGTGCCAAAGATTCAGAGGCAGGAAACAGCTCATTTTCGTATATGAGCGTCGAGCTCAAAAGATTCCACGAGACTTTTTCCCTCGGAGGGAATTGCGATACCGTACTTTCTTATTCCTTCTCTCATTTCATTCAACGTTCTCGGTAAACTGATAGAAATTATCTCCATTACTTCATACGCGATAATATTGTTTAATGTGTGCGTTTGATTCACTCAAAGTTTGCCGCCGCCACCGCCTTCCTTCTTCCGTTTGAATTTTTTTTTTTTACCAAGTGCCATTTAGCAAAGAAAAAAAACACTCGATCACGTCAACATCCAGTACGACGCCTGGCTCATTCCTCAGTCGAAAAACTTCGGTTCGAAAACTTTGGCATTAAAAGGCGAGCAAACATTTACCATCCGTTCCAAGTCCACTTCATCATCGCTGTATCATCATTTCTCATAGAGTAAAAGAAAAAAGAGAAGAGATTGTCAAATTCCTCATGGAGTCGGTTAGGCTCCAGGATTGAAGTACTCCTCCGCCTTTCACCTTCCATCGCATTATTATTCTGTTGCAAGAGCTGCTTCTCAACGAGGGAGAGGAAGAGACGAGTTTACCAAAGCCCGGTAGCAACGGTTAACTTAGCTCCAAGAAACTTCTCGGTGGCGTCAGCATTTCGCCTTTTTTGCCCACGCGAGAGTGATCCCGCGTCTTGACCCTCGTTTATAATAATGACGTAATTATCCCGCGGTCCCACAAACGTGTTAGCTACCGAAACCAAGAACGAGAGCGTTCCGACGTACTCGTATAATATATTAATACGAATTAACGCCTGGGATATTGAAGAACCACAAACGAATAATAAACAAATTGCACGAACATTAATTCGAGATTTCATTAATTTTTTATTAATACAAGAACACATTTGCCATTATAATCGATGCATCCTCATTGAACAATATACAAAAGTTACACTTTTAAGTATAACAATAATACGATTGATGAGAGCCAACCCTTGGAAACAAAAATTGTTGTATAATTAATTAATTATACCTTCAGTCGTCTCTTTCACTTTACTGTATTAATATTTGATGAAGCTCGTTAACGTTTTTCTTTTTTTACATGTGATATATCCGGCGTGATTTATATTCTTCGATGAAAGGCGCAATATAAGTTCTCGTTCAGAAACTCTTTCGATTCGGAGGGATTCTGAACGATACTTTGTATCGAGCGGGACAACGATCTCCATTGAAGACAGAGGCGAGTTCTGAACGGCGAATACGTATTAGGAAACAATAAAATCCTTGAATGCATCTGCGGCGCCCCGGTGAATGAGGCTGAAAACGGGTGGGTGCATCCTCGGCATGTAAATGCGAACGACAACAATGGAGCCTCGCGTAAGCGCAACCGGTTGCGTAACCGGAAGAGCGCGTTCGGTTGTACTAGGCGGCGAGTAAATTATGCGTTCGACTACGCCGCCGAGGGTGATTTATAACGGATCTGCGGAACGCCACGTGAACCTCCCATCGGGAGAGAATCTTCTCTTACACAGGAATGCAAAAACCAAGTACCATCCGTCGAACCGAGTGCCAATAATATAAATTAAAGCAGCGATCAATATGGGAACTAAATCGAAGATTCAATCTAATTACCCCAGTTCAGTTATCTAAAAACTTGCACATAGATCAATCGACAGATGTTTTATCTTGAATTGTTCGCTTTCAGATTTGTATGTAGCGAGCGAGGGAAGAATTAGGAGGAGAAAGGGACTTTTCAAACTGCAATGGACTATTTCTTATTGCGAGATCCCCTCGCCTAACGGCACTCGATAATACATAACGACTATCTGTGTAATGAGTATCCTCAGTGAGATCTCGAGTCGCGATATGAAGGAACCCCCCTCAGGATATGGACGGGGTCCATCGTTGCCTTCGATAATCTGTGGGACGAAGGTGTTCTCGAAACGAAGGCCACAGATCCGTCGCGCGGGAAAGGTCAATGTTAGTACGCGATATCATAAATCGATCGAATCACGCGATGCCATTTTCCTTGGCTCGAGTGTCGCTTGGCCGTGTGTCACGTAAAGTGGACTGACTAGTAAATTGAAAGTATAAATACGCAACCCGACATAAGACAACTTTAGTGTTGAGGTTTGTGCATCGGACCTCTAACAATACCCGCGTTTTTTCTAAACGGATTATCTTTTTCTCGCTCAATCTACAACAACGTAATATCGATCGCCATGGATGAAAGGTGCCTAGATGCACCTAGATGCGACATAAAGGTCAATAAAATTGTTTACGATCGCCGCTCTTCATCGCCCCGAGAGAGCGGAATGCATGCCGGTTGACTTTTCAGTAAGGCCGTTTTTCCATATGTGAAACTCGACAAACTGGTCCAACGAAGTCTTCGCAGAAATGATTGCATCGCGCGGCCAAGTACTGTATATAAATTTCAAGAACTCGTCGCCGATGTCCTTTTTTTTCCCTTGCGATGAAGTCTTACAACGCTCCACGCGGAAGTGCTTGATACAGTTGTCACGATCGATTTTTGTAGGTACTCGATAGGTATAAAGTTTCGAAAGAATCATTTTTCTATCCCAATAGGATTAGATCTAACGCATCTAATTTATCTAGTTTGTCTTTACCAAAATATTATACAATTTTTACAGAAACCGATCTGTATAAAAAAACGTATATAATCTTGGATATATGCGATGGACGTCTTTCTTGATCCTCCAGTGGCTGCAATCTACGATCCCGCATCTCTGAATCAGCCGACGGCTGACTGATCAATTAATGCGGTCCACGACACAGCGACGGTCAGCACAATGCACAACGGTGCATCGATCTGTGCAGTGTCAAGGACCGAGTCGTTATCTGGACGAGTCACGACATGGCGTTTTCATCAGGGATTTACGGGAATCCCTCCTCCGTCGAGTATCCTCGATTCCTCGCCATGTGATTTACCGAGGACCGCCGGCAAGTAGGTCAACCGTGACTAACGGTGGGTCTTACATTGTGCCCTGGTGCGGTTCGATTTGCATCGAATCCTTCTCTCTGTATCGAGAGGAAACGTATTTATGGCCCATTAGAATCCATCGCGATCTCTTAGCGCGAACCTGATTACAGCTCGCGCGAGCGTAATTACTCGAATCGGATATATCTCTGTGTAATGATCTAATCTAGACCGGCATCCGTTTGTGATTAATAACGGTCGGACGATTTTCATGCATACAGGTGATTGCGCACCAGCTGTAGAAAGAGTGACTACCATCAATCTATCGTGATTGCGGGATAAATACGTACCTATTTCCCTGAAGGGGCGGGAACAATTAGCGAATGAGCAACGCGAATGGGCAAAGCAGAAATGTCGCGAAAGGTGAAAGCAGGAAGGGGGGTAAATTATTACAGACGTAAACGGCCGTTCTGTGTCCATCTCATCCCACTAATTGTGACGGTAATGACGACTGCGCGGTAATTAAGGATGTCTAAGTGGAGGAACGTCGGCTTGAAGGATGACATCATCTAATAGTAGCGTGACAGTGGCCACGTGACGCGATCGAACGACCCCGCGACAAATAAGGACCAGCTGAAGGAGAAGGGTACTCGCGATTGGATCAGGTGTGCCAAGTTACGCGATAAATTGAACGCGGTTGGTACGAAGGTGTATTTCGCGGTCGGTAGAGCGTTAAACGTTTAGCTTATCACCGGTAAACGCAATTATCATGCTTTAAGGTCGGGCCTGCTACGCGCACGGGCGCATTAGGATGAGTGTATTTTCTCACCGTTCTTATCTTGTCGTCTATTTAAATCGATGTTAGCCTTATCATTTAACGGATTTTACGATGCGCGTTCGCGCTTGCACGTAACGTCGGATCGCGGAATCTGAGAGCTTTTATTTTACGTGATTTTTTTTTTTCTTTGGCTTCCAGTGATTGTCATACGGACGGCTAGACGTAACAATTTGATAATCGATAGAGCCTTGACGATTGCTGATTGCGAGGTAGTTAACACACATTTACCGCGAAAATCGCGTTAATTGCGCTCTTGAGTAATTTGCGAGCGAAATAAGACAGTTAATTTATAATGTGTGGGAGATGTGTCGAGTAAAATTTATCGTGTATTTAATACATGCTAAGAATAATTCAACTTGACCTCGTTACTTCGCAATGAAACAGTCATTAACAAATGACATCTGGACAAACGTCGCTAAAGTTTTAAGCGCAACTGTGGTGTCTCTTTTTTTACAATAAAAGAGTGATCCAAAAAATCGCCCTTTTGGGAATCAAGTCATCTTTTGGGAAGTTTCATCTTGGAACTGAACAGTATGTCAAATGGTACCTTATAATGGGACATTAATCACAGAGAAGTTTCAAGTTGAGGTGTTAATTGTTATTCAGAGCTGGGAGGGGGAATGAATGTTTATTATCATAGGTTTGCGAAACTGATATTTAAGAAAGTCGATCTAGTCGATGAAGATCAATTCAACATCACTTATCCTGGTGATTTTATAAATCAATTCTCAATGGAAGAATTTATTAAGTCTTATCTCTCTTCATTTTGTTTTTTAGGAATAGTCTTAGATACATTGCATACATCAGGTTTGAATATAATGGGTGTACCTCGTTATATTGGCCAAAGAATCACATGTGACATTTGGTTTGAATAAAAAAATCTGGTTTTCGCGTAGACGTAATATGTGACTCCCTTTTCTCTTTTCCAGTTGTGATAACAATTGTTATCTCAACCTAAAACTTCTTTGTTAGGTAACGTCTCATTGTAGGGTATCATTTGGCACACAGTTCAGTCCAAAAATTGAGGGCGAAAAAAAAATCACCTTTTTTAGGTTATTTGAGTCCACATTTTGAGTATATTCGCGATCGCTGGCGATTTTTAGCAAGAATGCAACCATATTCTTTTTTATTAGGTCATCGCATTTATACATATATGGATCGATATAATACTTTAGATTGAGTTTCGGTGGACATTATTTCGTTGTGTCATGCAATCCGATACGGTGGGCGGAGAAATGTGAAGTATCCTTTTCTTGCGACATATTCTTTTATTTGTACCGACGGTAATGAAGGAGATAACACCATTACGGCGCGTCGGCGGCGATACATTCCTCTACTTGAAGCGAATGCATTCAACGGATTATACGTTGCATTATTTGCTGCAGTGTATTTTACTTGAAAAACATATAACGTACTAATTGATGTTTGAGAAAGTGTAGGCTTTTAATGACGGGAGTAATTATAAATAATGAAAAATAGAGAGAGAGAGACAACGTTTTTAATTTAATATTTTGTGGAACGAGGCTGTAATATTTTTATGAGAAAAGATTGCTGTTTCAAGCTAACTGGAAAAAGTCGAACGACAGAATAATTGAAGTAAAAGAATTATGTAAATGCTTCGATAGTATATTTTCTTGCAAATGCATTATGGCCGATCTTGCTTGTTCACGCCCAGCCCAGAAGAAGATTAATGTTATTCACAGCAACATCTCGTGTTCTTGATACCCGAAACGATCCCGGTCACGCGCGATTTAACATGGTCATCTTTCTTTCTCTATGAGCTGACTCACTATTTAACGGCCTTTTAAACTGCCTACGATATACAGCGTCAAGTTTTCTCGAGAAGACCCTCGATAAGACGAAGGAACAAATAGGACTAATATTACTTCTATCAATGATGGGAATTATCTATATATCTTGTAGAGCAGAGACGGTATCGAATGAAACCAATAAATTATCATAAGATGACTTCAGAAAAAGATCGAATTTAAAGTTGGTGATATTATACCATAATTGCGGTCATTGTTTGATATAACTTGTACGTTATACATATGATTTCATCTTTACGTTTTTATCTCAATTTATTAAGTAATGAATTCCAACTTGAAAGAACCGTAACGATCAATAACTTAAATAATTTAAAAAAGTCTAAAAGAGAAACAATTACAGTACGAGAAAAATCCTGTGATAATGTAATTAGTATAATAATAACACGAAGAGAATTTTGAGATCTGTGTGTCTGCATTTTCAATACGCGATTAACCGCGTGATTCTTAGAAACATCGCTTTCCAAACAAGGGAAAGAATTGGTAGGCAGTAATGTATGTACGTGCACTAAGGCTTGAGCTTCTGCGTGACGAGACTACAAGATCGCTACTGTACTGCGAATCAGGTTCATTGCGCTGTCAAAGACAAAGATTCATCACGGAAATCGTTAGACGATTCATTTGTTGTAATTACAACATTATTAGCTTTATGGTACATCAGTAGAAAATTGTCTGCTGGAATAACGTTTTATACTCTTTTTATTATTGCGCCCGTCATTTCCGATCAAACTTCTCGGAATATCATTACTTTCGAACGTAGCGTAATAGTATATTCTTCAAAATAGCCGGTAGTTCTCGAGAAGATCCGACGAAAGACGGTTTCGGAACAGCTTAGAGCGCACTAGTTCTAAAGCGCGTGAGCTGAGTCTAAATCAGGCTCTTTTGAACTCGATAAAAGTCCTGCTGTACATATACGCGGCTGCTCAGATGCTCCTTACGCTGTGCTTAGATAAACGTGTTTCTGAGACATTCAAATGAGGATAAAGTCGTTGCATCAAAATTTTTGTAATAAAAAGATTAAAGAGCGAACGCAAAAATCGCTCGTTTTTTGGAACTAAACTCTCGTGTTCCAAATTTTACCTTATATTGAGACATTATTTACAGAGAAGTTTGGAGATGAGGTGACAATTATTATCAGAGCTGAGAATGTAAAAGAAAATGAATTTTTGCATAGATGTGAGCCTTCCAGCTATGATAACAATTGTCACCTCAACCTGAAACTTCTTTGTAATTAATATCTCATTGTAGGGTATCATTTGACACAGTTTAGCCCAAAAATTGACACAGGATCCAAAAAAAAAACGGACGAAAAGAACTACCTTTTTGCTACCACTCTTTGAATAAGATTTTTTCACGTTATTTATATCAGAATTATAGGTATATATCTATTACTTATTTGTTTTTATTTGACATATTAACATTTCAGTTTCGGTTTCAAATCCAA
>NW_017304417.1:1250589-1258597 GCF_001594115.1 Trachymyrmex septentrionalis | reverse complement strand
TATCTATTACTTATTTGTTTTTATTTGACATATTAACATTTCAGTTTCAGTTTCAAATCAAATTGACACGCAATTTATAAAAAACCGAGAAATATAAATATTTGTAAAAAAATTTACATATGAATATAATTAAGAGCCCAGATCCGCTTTGACCAGAAATATGATTATTTCTTTTAATTGATTTATTCTTATCGATCCAATTCCTCAACTATTAATTTTGATCATATTGATTATATTGAGCATCCAAATTTTTTAACTACATACTTCGTGTAAGGCTTTCAATATCTTTCCGTTGCGCTCTCTTGTGGTTCATTCTTATACATTTTGCTGTCACCGAGGATGATGCGGAGGGTCGCATGACTGCTGCGATGGCGGAGCATCTGCGGAGGATCTACGTTATCTTCCCGCTTGGCACGTAGCCAGTTCCGAATGTCGTCCCTTTTCGCTATTTCTCCCAACGGGCGTTATAGCCGCGCGTGGTTATTTTCGCCAATCTCGTGGTGGCGAACTGGACTCGTGAGACCGGTCGTGGCAATAACGGATTATTCCGAATGGTACGTGCCGGAGATTGCGCAACTCTTTTTCTCTCTCTCTCTCTCTCTCTCTCTCTCTCTCTCTCTCTCGACGATGATATTCTCTTTTCGGAAGACACTAACGCAATTGATTAGGGGGAAAAAAAAGAAGGCGATTCCATCGCGGAAACTAGACGTAACGTCATTTCTAGAGGCTGAGAGAGAGTTTCGGTTTTATTGGAACGGAGTCATTCACCTGTTCCACCGCTCGGATGTCTGACTACATCCGAATGTAGATAATGAAACGCATGAATATGAATGATAACCTTATATAAATGATAATCAGTATTAAATAATTAGTTTGTATACATAATACCAGATATCTTTCATAATCTTGAATCTAATCTTGTTGAACGTAGAGATAATATTTACATATGATATATTATAATGTATAAATCAGGTCGTGTACGATCAGAAATCACTTCATATAAATTATATCTTACTTTTCAAAATGTATACTCCTTTTTCAATCAAACTTTACTTGTTTTTGTAGCGCAAGATAGCAAACCCAATTTCCTGAAAATTCTTCTCATTATTATGATTTAAAAAAGGAATGAATAACAAACCTTAGAATAATGAGAGGTAATATTAATAATGATTACAAACAGATAGATTTTTTTTTATATACGTATTTGAATTTATTAGAATCCGGAGAAAAATCCGGCTGTTGTCGCTTGGAACTTTCGATTCAAACAAGTACAAAGAGCAAGAACATTGAGAAAGCTCAACGAGTCAATTCGGCCAATGGCACTCCCCGCTTTGTTACACGCACCGCACCGTGTTGCACATTCCGTCGACGTCGTCGTCCACCCCACGGCTTCCCTTTCGTGGTATTCGAACGCGTGCGTGCGTGTGCACCGTCTTGGGGGCCTTCTCGGGAGGGGGATAAGAGTGCGTGCCTCCCGACAATAATAACCATTAAGTCGTGAGAGAATGCGGGGGCTGACGTCACCCATTCAACAATCGCGTACCCATCGAACGCTGTCAAACGCAGCCATCGTGAGTTTACCTCCTATAACTTGATCGTCGCCGTCCTTGGAAGAATCAGCAAGGATGATATCGATATTTTCTATCGGGAAAATAAAAGACGCACGTTTCAATACTTAATATCACCTGCTCGTATAAAGCTTTCGAAAAAAGACCGCAAACGTGATTAATGATATAAGATGAACTGGTAGAGAGAGAGAGAGAGAGAGAGAGAGAGAGAGCTAAAATAAGACACAGATTTTTATTCTGCATCTTACGTTCGTCCTATCGAGTCTGATTGTTGTAAATCGTCGTTGGATTTCAGGGAAAGGGAACTTTGCTCCGTAAGGAGCTCGGAAACGTAGCCTTCGACATGCTCGCGGAATGTTGGCGCAAACTTGCCAATGTCTACTTCCGGGCGGTGAAGCGAAGCAGCAGCTCTCTTAAGAACAATGCCTCTCTTGTGGAATCCGAACTTGCGTGTCAAGAATTTCGTATCTTCCACCCTCTATGCTCGGTGCCGCTTTCCCACGGAAGGGAAGTGAGACTTACCGGAACAAACAAAGACATGGTTAGCCAACGCGAGGGGAAAAGACGCGGATCGATAAAGGGAACTCTGAGATCGTTAAGACGTTTCCTTTAGCACCCCATGTGCTACTAGACTCTGTCTTTCTCGGTAACCGACGAATGATTACGAAATACACGTGCGTCTCGAGATTTTTCTGATTGTTCGCGGACCAAAAATTTTCCTAAAATGTATTTACGTTTACAGAAAGATTAAAATAAGGAAAAAATAGGTCTTTATCGATTCTTGTTAATTTTTCATCCGTCAGTTTATATTTCAGGTATTCCTTTTCTCTTTAAACAAATGTATCTTTATTTAGTATGAAACTGTGAAATTGTGAGAGATCATTTCGTTGCGTCTTGTAACTTTAGGATTCTTGTTTGCGTCTTTTGCGTCCTTTTCGGCGAATCCGAATGGCTGCAGCTGCCCAGGAATCTTGTAAACGGAAGTCAACTTCGAGCTGCGAACCAATGAACCCGCTCGATTCTCCTCCTACACCTCCTCGTCGACGAAGGGAAGTTATTTCTGCCCGCGCGAAACCACGGATTGCTCGTATCGCTAACCGCGGATGCACCCTGACATTTTCGCGACGCGAGGAATAGTTTTCCGCGCTTCTCGATGTCCATAATTTACGGCTACACCTTCGATTTGCGAGGTAAAACCCGACAGACTGTGTTTGCGCCCAGCCCCGTTTCGTCCTCATTGTTACTGGAACGCACGTGAGGACAGGATGACGTGTCCCGCAGAAGTGACCAAGGTTTATCCCGTCCTTTTTTTGGATATGCTGCCATTATATGACATCAGCGGTGAAAAAACGTGCCGGCGATGCAAAATGGATTTGTGGTTTTTACACGCCCACTATATACTTTTCGCGAATCACAAATGGAAATGCGGATGAGACTAGCTGCGGTAAAACGCAGGGGCTTTTCTGTTTCGCAATTCCATGAGTCATTGCGTTTCTATATTGATTTACGATAAAAAAATCTTGACTCTCTAATTCTGACACACGAATGTATGCCAGAACTGCTGATCACACTTTTCATTCAGCTGCAAAAATTCAGCTTCGAAAATTCAGAGATTTATGCATGTTATACAACATATAACAGACACTTAAGGATTAACAAGAACGTGAGAATTTTATTAAAGATGATACTACAGAGAATATTTTACATGTTGACTACATTTGATTCTGGATTTTATATTTTCTCATGATTTTGATTATGTAATAATTTACATAACTAATTTCGCGTGATTTATTGTAATTTTAACATCCAAATTATTATAAGAACTTATTATATTTCAGCATCTTCACCATTCGCTCGTTTTTTTGGCCTTTCGTTATTTCCATATAATTTTAATTGTGTTTTCTGAGATTTATTTTTGACAAAATTATCGCAGAACATTTCTCTTTTTAATTAAAAACGCTCTTTAATACCACATTTTATTTTCTATATTAATCTCTTGTTACTTTAATACAAAGAGAGAAAATAAGGTTTAGGAAAGATAGTTTCGTAAGGCCCATGATTTTTTGCAATTTTGTGATTTCCTATGAAGGCATCTTTCAAAGCAATATAAACTTACTCTATCACTAAAAATAAGAGGTATGGAAAATAAATTAGAGGGCTATAGGTTAAAAACGCAAATCTTAACGAGACCATCAATCAACGCAAACCACACCTTAATGTATTTCGTATACCTGATCAATTCATTAAATCATTGTGCCGTTCCTTCGATCAATGTTCTCAATCTCACCTTTCAATTAAGGTCGCTTACGTTCTAAATATTCTACTTCAAGTTTAACAAACTGAAAAACATTTCAAAGTCACAATTAACTGCTGAAATAAACGTATAACAATTTTAGTAAATATATAAAAAATATAAAAGCCTGATTTTCAGTATTAAAAATTTATATTTGTTTCAGTTTGTGTTACGATTAATATATTTTTCGTATATTTATATTAAATAAAATATGCGACTTTTTATTTTATTAAAAATGAAAGGAATGTATGACGTACATGCAGATAGATAAATATACGGCGCAATGAATTGAATGAATAGAGAGAATGATTTTACGAATGATCATTGCAAGATTTTTTTTTTGAAGATAAAGTAGGTAGACACATCGGGAGTGACATACATATTCGTTGATGCACACCGCAAAGTGAATATAAACTATGAACGCGATGTTCCACAACATTAGACCGAGTGAAAGAGTGCGTGGATGCCTACGCATAGATTGAGCAATGGGACATCGTGGCGCCTATTCACGTGTATAGACATAGTCTCAGCTAAGGGAATCCGGGGTGGATTTATGGGGATGGGAGCTGCAATCTAACTGGAGCACACAGGGGTGCTGGCATGTAGCAGTCAGCCATTAATCTAGATTCATGGACTTCTTCCCGCGTAATCGTCGCACATTTTTCATATTCATTTTTTCGGAGGTAAAATATGCAACTATTTTTCAATATCAAAATACAAAGAGAAGTAAGTATGTGCAATATAAACGTAGATAGTTCAAGATTTTTGCACAAAAATGCTCGAATGTCGGGCACATTTATCATTAAATACACACTTCCCACACTGTTGGGCCTTATTAATTGATGTGGAATTATACACATTTTATCATACACATTATATATTTATTTCACTTTTTGCAACATCTTTGTTCTATTGAAGCTTTAAAAAATGTGAATGCTCATTTAATGTGCTTTTTGTCAGTTTATCTTTAACAATATAATTCAGATATGTATTTTATAAATTTAATAGAGAAATGTGAATAGAAAGTGATAAAAAAAATGTAACGAAATTTAATAATATTCTAATACAATTCAAACACGATTTATCTCACACTTTACCACAACACTTACTAATCGATTCCAATCACGACGGGCGGCGATCTAACGATCTTAATTCGCGTAATTGCCGGATACTTCTTACCGTTTATGTTTTCAGCTCACCTGATTGCGAGTCAGGTTCGACCCATTTTTCCTTATGTATAGGGTGTGGTTTACATTGGTTAAAATTGAGGAACGTATACGCCTTGGTATAGAAACATCATGACCTGTGAAAAAAACAAGGTAAACTGATAGCGGACACGCAAAGAGCTTTCTTCGGCCGGTTTAATCGCGATTTCTGCTTCGCATCACTGACGAAAAGTCGGCAATATCATTGCTGAACAAGAGATGATACTCGGGGAAATATTATTGGAAAACCGTGTTCGCTCGTTTATGCTCCGTCCTACCCGAAATCAAGCTCGTTCAATCGTGTATCAGAAATCTAATTTCAACCGGCGCACCATTCCTCGTGTCCATTTCGGACACGATATATGGTTTGCGGTTTCGATGGACGATCGTCAGCAAACGAGTTATAGGGCAACCACCGGCATTCGCGGTCCAGCGAATTAACGGTTTTGGCGATCGAATTGTCGCTTTGGAAAAGTCGGATTAATTTCGCTTTAATACTCCTAGTACACTCTTTGTACACTGAAAAGAAATTTACGAAATTTGAATAAATATTTGTTTAGATAGTACCAATGGGATTATTTGCTTACAGAGAATAAATATTTATTTACTGTAAGTAAATAGTAGTAGTATTTTTGTTTCAGTGTATAGCTACGATACACGAGAAAGAGAGAGAAAGAGATCCTCCAGAATTTTTCCATTATTATTGACATAATTTTATGAGAAATGCTTTATTGCTTTTATTACATCAACAAACCAAAAATTTTTCAGGATTAAATGTTATCGATAAAATTTTTTCTTGGTTAATATTATTGTTATATTTTAACTTTCACCGTGTAAACGGGGGGTCGCTTGTGTCTAGGCGGTCTTTTAATTATGAATATTTTTAAAACAAGTGAATACTGACGCGCCGCTCTGCTTTTAAAAAACTTGTGGGATGGATGAAGGTGCTCGCATGAAAGCTTGGCAATTTTCTCGCGAAAGGCGTCATTTTCTCGCTGAGCAGCGGATATTCAAAATCGAACGCGGACACAAATAACTCCCGTTTACACGCAACGCATATTTGTAACAAATAAGTAAAGTGATTTTTTTCTTATTTCTTTATTATTTTTATAAATAACACACACACACACACACACACATATATATAACGAAAATGAATTTTTATTTGTGTTATCTTAGAATAAAAATGCAAATTGATCTGCGGAAAAGGTGTTATGATTTCTTCGTTCTCTTACAATGTTAATTATTCCGTATGTATTTTTTTTACTTGCGAAAGTGTATGAGATTATATATTTTGAAACAATAGATATTTTGAACAAAAAATGAACTTTTTAAAGTTAAGTGTCAATTTTTTATTCGAACGCTTATTTTTATAAGTTTCAAAATTGTAAGACTTTATGTTCCGAACTTAAGTGTTTAAATTTAAAAAAATTTGTTGGCATTTTTTTTTATTAAAATATGTACCTTAAACTTTATTTTCCATTTTTAATGATTAGATTTTATTGATTTTCGTTCACAAGTTACCAATTTTTAAACATATTACTATCACACTCGCATTTCGATTTATATATTTGCAAAAATAAAATATTTAAACAAATAGATTTTGTAAAATTATGTATAAATCTTCCTATAATAGCTGAGAAAACTACATGAATTTTTTAATATTTTTTGAACCACATAATCCATTAAAAAAACACGCTGAACATTAACGACCCTCGTGTACACTTGATAGGTACTAATAAAAACGTATACACAATGAGGGTTGAAATTACGAAGCATACTTAAATAATTTAATGAAAGTTTATTGAATTAGAAGTTACGATTTTCTGTGCTTGAAGGCCACTTAGGTAATATAGTACTCATTAATTATAGGCTTATGTAAACCGACTAAGAGTACGGAGGACCTGAATTACGAGGATGATACTCCTTTCGATGATGATAATAATGAAGAAGATGAAGACGAAGAGGCTGACAATACCGGCACCGCCGAGGTGCCTCCGCAAATCTTATCACATGCAATGAGCATTCGCGTAAAAGCTGGAGACACCGTTATACTGCCTTGTCAAGTGGTCCATACAGGTTTGTAAAACAATAGTTTCTGACCCAGTCAGAAATCGATGTCGATTCCATTGTCATTTCTTACTGGACAGGAGTCTTTTATTATTTACTAACGAACATGATGTACGATACGTTTTAAAAGCGTCTCTCTCTACTTTTCCAAAATTGTTTTTGAACAATTAAAAATTGTTTAGTATTTTGTTAGACTTTTTTACAACAAGGGAAATATTTGTAAGAAAAAAATGAAGTAAAATAAAGAACTTTAATTAATTCTCTGTATTCAATTTATCATCTCCCATTCTTTAATAAGTTTATCACGGATTATTTCAGACAATTATGTGGTCGCGTGGTTGAAGGACGATAAGTATCTGTACTTCGAATCTGTACCGCAGACAAATACTGAGGACGGCAAGAGAATCGTACGATTGCCGAATAACAGCCTAGTGATCTACAATGCGACGGTCGAGGACAGCTCCAACAATTATAAATGCAGCATTCTACAAAATCCTCACTCCATAGATTTGACTCACCGTCTGTTGGTTGATGAAAACCCACGTCAAGAATCCACGCCGCCGCAGTACTCGCACAAAGGGATTATACGCGTGAGGCCCTCGAAGAAGGTCGAAGTGAACCAGGGCCATAATATCACGCTCGGTTGCGAGACCGACATACAGCCGCCGCCCGAGATCAAGTGGTTCATTGAGGTGAAACGTCATTAAAAATATCATTGATAACTCTAACGTCATCACTTCTATCACGCTGTTTTATCACTGTAAAAGTATCGCGGTATTCGTAATAATTATGACAGACGCTAAAGATATCACAGGCAAGGTTTTACAACATGGAAGGCAAAATTGATTCCGGGGGGTTTTTTTTTTTTTTTA
>NW_017304417.1:1249780-1250489 GCF_001594115.1 Trachymyrmex septentrionalis | reverse complement strand
CAGGCAAGGTTTTACAACATGGAAGGCAAAATTGATTCCGGGGTTTTTTTTTTTTTTTAATTTTAGAACAAGAAGGTGGAGAATTACGATCCCGACGTGATCCTGGACGGAAATTACATCACGATAAAGAAAGTGAATGAGTCTCATAGCGGCCTGTATCAATGCCTCGCTGAAGATGGTTCGGAGACGCCGGCGATGGAAGCGATCAACGTCGTTGTGAATTGTAAGTTAATCGCTCATTCGGCTCTTTCGCCGGCATGGCTTTAGCCTGTTTTACATAAGCATATTGATATTAGCGATTAACACGTTCCGCTTTCGCGAGACAGACAAACCTAAGATCGAGGTAGACAGAATAGTCTACAGTGGTGCGGGTATAGAGTCGGAAATTACGTGCAACGTGAGCGCCCATCCCGTGGCATTGGTAATGTGGTATAAAGACGACAAAATACTTACGCAGAAGAAAGGATCGGTAATGATGTATCACAGGATAATACCAAATAGTAACAAGACTAAGCACATTTTAAAAATCTTGCATACTTCGGCACGGGATTTCGGCGAGTACAAGTGTCGTGCAGATAATACCATTGGTCATGTCGTTAGATCTATTATCCTGACAGGTATGATATACTGTTACATAAAGTTATATATAAATATGCATTATAAATTTCTTGCAATGAAATCTCTCTCCAAGAGAGTGAAAATCACCCTT
>NW_017304417.1:1249122-1249680 GCF_001594115.1 Trachymyrmex septentrionalis | reverse complement strand
GCATTATAAATTTCTTGCAATGAAATCTCTCTCCAAGAGAGTGAAAATACAATCACCCTAAAAAAAAAAGTCATTCTTTTTGAAATGAATTTTCATTTCAAAAGAGTGAAATCTCACTTTAAAATAAATCAGATTTCCACTCCTTCGAAGCGAAAATTCACTCTAAACCGAGTGAAAATTGTCACTCTTTTTTAAGAAGTGAAGGGTGGTTGTATTTTCACTTTTTTGGAGTGAGATTTCACTCTTTTGAAATGAAAGAAATTTAGATTGTGTACATACATTTAAATACGTATACATTGCATAGAAGATTGGCATTTCTCTGTAAGATTAATATATCAGGAAAATATTCAAGTGATATATTTTATTTAACTTTTGTGAGTTGTTGCAGAATTTGGATAGGTAAACAGATTTTCATTTGCAAAATATATTTTAGGTGTACCTTCGCAAGCGAAGATATCTGGTGCCGAAATGACTGATGATGATGCAGGAATTATTCTGAAATGGCATTTGGAAAGTTATTCGCCGATTAGCGAATACAAGGTGAGTACGATGTATATA
>NW_017304417.1:1242408-1249022 GCF_001594115.1 Trachymyrmex septentrionalis | reverse complement strand
TGATGCAGGAATTATTCTGAAATGGCATTTGGAAAGTTATTCGCCGATCAGCGAATACAAGGTGAGTACGATGTATATCAAGAATATATGCTTCTTATTATAAAGTAAAAAATATTATCTAAAACACAATTTTTTTACTTACAGGTACAATATCGTCGCAAGGGTAACTCGAAATGGAACTTCATCGAGCCTGAAGTCAAAGACGGTAAAGGAAATCAATTTATCGTAGAATGTCCAATTCCAGAACTTCAGCCTGGATCTTACGAAGCGATCCTAAAGGCTAGAAATGGATTTGGATGGTCTTTGGAGTCAGAACCGCATACATTTAGTAGTGGTGCGTATATTAATCTTATATGAATTTTTATACGTTTTATTATATATCTATATTTTTTGAGCGTATAAAAATAATTTTCGTGATTTGTGCATTATTTTATTATAAATAGACATTAATTTGAATAAAAGATTGAAGAACTATCTATAAGAAGGCTTATTAATCAATCGTATAGTGATTTGATTATTAAATTAATTAGATATATAATTAAACTATTTAAAGTATTAATACATATAAATAATATAACAGTATACAAATATTAAAACTTCGTTTTCTTACTTCCTTTTTAGATTATCCCCCTGATTTAGCATTAAAAGGTACGAATACAATTTTTTCAAACAGAACATTTATTTTAATTATGATCTTTTTTATCATCAGTTCTTAATTTCCTATTTATTTACAGAAAATTCGGCAACTGTACGATCTCCCGGAACGTTTCTAACGTTGATCCTAGTCGTTTTATCTTGTGCCTTCACAAGTCTGTAACTCTTTACTTAAATCTCTACTAAAGTATGTAGGTGAGTATGACGTAAATTTATGAACAAACGATAAAAGCTTACGATAAATTCATTAAGTGACGTAAATGATTTATTTATGACACAGGTAATTTGCTGCAGCCAAAGCAACACCAGCAAACGCTATGGTGGATTTATTAGTGTAGGAACACTTAGGAGAGACATAGCGCTAATAGCGAACATAAATATTTTTAGCGCAAATTCCCCCTTCTCTATCAGGATATATTTTATTTTATGTACATATATATTTAATAAAATATTTTCAAACATGCGGGCATTATCGAGACACATTAATATACATTTTACATAGTCGAAATTTCGTGATTAATATTGATTTACAACTCACCTAGGTGTTCCATTAAGATGCATTGTAAAGAAAAAAAATGAGCATTTTAATTGTATCGTAAAATCACGAATAATTATTAAGAGATATTGTACTTTAAAATATATACATAATTTATATATATATATATATATATATATATCATACATATATATATATATCATACATATACACACATATATATGAATACGTATGTACGCACATACGCCCATGTATACGTGTGTATGTGTACACATAATATAGTATTCACACTATACATGCGTAAGCTCACAGAGACACACGATCATATTATTATAATTTATTTTTGTATGCTTAAGATTATTAGAAACGTGTTCAAAGAAGTCGCTTGGTGCCATGTACACGGGTCTACTACTTCCGAAAAATCATGTATAGAATCTGATCTGTCGTCCACTGTGCACATGTGGAAAGAACATGTACCTAAAATAATGTAGTAAAAGAGAAGTAAATATTATAGAAACGTATATGCTATTGCGATAATACGTATATAACCGAGTCGACAAAGAATATAAAGTTGGAAGCATTCATACTGAGATTATCGTTTATACAAGAATTGTTCATTAACATTACGTCCACGTTCTCGTATGTTTGCTCCCAATGGAAGCAAATCTTTCTTTTTTTATTTACTCCTATGTTTCTCGAATATGTACAATGTGATGCGCGAGTAACGAATGTGATTGGAACGAGTATGGGAGAGAATGACGTTCTATTTAGTGTTTTCCATAATAGTTTGCTAGCTTTTAGCGCTGATACGTTGTTATATTGATTTATAATTAATGTTATACGCAGTAACTATAATTGTATAAGAAACTGCCCATTTTAGAAACGGCCGGTGTGCTTGTCATAGATATGAATAACATTAATACATAAAGAAAAACAGCCATATTCTTTCTAAAGTACATAAAATATTAAAAATAATAAGTCTGTGTGTATAATTTTAATATTCTTAGACAAAGCAACTTGTATTTTTAAATCGTAAATAATAATTATTTATGTATTTTTCAATAACATGTTGAAAATTTTTAATTATTATGAAAGTTATAAATGCTTATTAAAGCACGATTTTATACTGTACTTATTTTATTCTATGAAATTTTATTACGCTACTTTAAAGATTCTTTATATCCATAATTTTTCTCAACATATACGATTTATTTTTAGAAGCGAAAATGGCTATTAATATAAATGGGAAAGTTGCAACATATAAAAATTAAATCTTTGTTATCATCAGTCTGTTTTATTATTAATTATTGAAAGTTTTGTAAATTTAATAAATTTGATAACAATGAAACTCATTTATACAAATTAATCAGGTTTGAAATTGTAAAAATACATAATGTACGTATTTTTAATTTTAGTTACACAATTTTATCTTATATGTGTAGACTTGAACGTTTATTTTAAAACATGTCGACAATATATATATATATATAAAGTTGTAGTCAGGATGCTTATAAAACAATATATCAATATACAACACCTGATGTGCATATGAATATAGCTTCTTGTTGCCTTAATCAATGTAACATGTACAATCAAGAAAATCGAAAGATATATTAATTCATAAGATTATACCTGCAGATACATAATAAAAAAAAAAGTAAATGAAAACGTACTGCGAATTTTATTGTAAATTATTAATACAATCCTTGAAGAAATAGTGTAAAGTGTAAAAATATATATACTATTATAAATTATTTATCGTATATTTATTATTTATCATATATTTTATAAATTGTACAACACAATATAATATTCGATTTATTTTACATCTATAAGATAAAATTCATGTTTAATTACAATACGATTTATTTCATATTTGTACTTGGTTCTCAATAACAATTTAAATAATTCTTTAGATTTCAAAATCTTCCTCGGCGGCTGGCAATATTACAGTCGTAATAACCAAAGGTTTCGGATTTGATTTCTTGCAAAGTAATATTTTAACTTTCCCTGATATTTGACTTTTCAAGTTTGCATTAACAGCTAGTGGTATAGGCACAGCACTTGGTAGCAAGGGCAAATCTATCACACGAGGATTAACATCGGTGTCCTCAGCTCTGCAGAGAATATACAATTCTGTTGAAGATAAATCTTCAGAAATATTTGTTACTATAATACGAATCATGTAATTGGGACCTAAACCAAGAACATTTGTTTCTAACGTGATAGGATTAGATCCTAGTGCTTGATTTTCACTTAAATGTTCGGATGCTTGTTTGGCCGTTGTCAAACGTAAGCGAAGAAAGCCTTGCTGAAATGTGTTATGAATCTTCTTTGCTTCGGCTCTCTCTCTTATCGTTTGATCAACAAATAATCGCGTTTTCTTCGGTATCGAGAACTTCGATGTGTTACTCGACGATGAATTTGATATTGAATTATTCGTATTAAAATCAGCAGTGCGCTTTAAGATTTTCATGCATAAACCACCTCCAACAGTAACCATAGCTATTGTTCGTTCCTCTTGTCCCATTCGTCCGTACTGCATTCGTAAAAAAAGATTATATATATTTATATTTTGCCACTTTTTTAATATACATAAATGTTGTTGATAAATGTTATTAGGAATACCTTAAGAGCGGATACAGGTTCCATAATTTTCATAGTATCAACATGATGTTTTCCATCGTAAATGCGAATTCCATAGCCTACTGTACTTACAGCTAACAAAGACAGCCCACTTTGCGGTACTGGTAAGCTAACTAGATCTAATATTATACCGGGAATATTGATATGCCATAATTTTATTCCCTATAAGAAATATATATATGAGAAAGAAAAAAATTTAACAAAGTTTTCAACATTAAATTAAAATTCTTTGTCCAAGCGTACTGTTTTTGAAAATCCCACTAAAGTACCATCCATAACAGCTACTGCTGCTCCTTGAGAAGTAAGAATGGTAATAGCTACCGCAGGTGCGGGTAACGTTTCCCAAAGTTTTACAGAACTTCCTCTCCTAATTGTTCCTATTTTTCCATCTCTTCCAATAATTATTATGCGACCATCACCCGTCCATAAGCCGCAGCTGGCAAATGCTGCTGGTGGCCACTCCAGTATATGCTTATCCATAACTGAAAAAGCTCTGTATGGCAATTAAATATATATACAAAATATACATAAAATATTTTAATAAATTTTTTCTTATACAAAAAGAATACCTAGGATCCAAGACGAGAACTTCACAAGCCTCGGTCCCTAATACAAGACAACTACTAGCAGGATCATTCCACGAGTCTCTGCGAATGGTCGCAATTGCCGTTAATGCATTAGCTTTAACAAGCGGTATCCGTCTGTATTGTTCTGCAAAACTCAAGCGCAAGTTATTATCTAAAGAGAGAAACTTTAAAGTACGAGGAGAGAGAAATGCTGCGCCAAGTTCTTTCAGTAACAGCTCCAAATCATCCGCAAGAGTCAACACATTTAATTCTTCATCTAACCCGCATTTATGCCAAATCTGCGTTAAATTATTGAATGTCAAAATATGTACTATATACTCAGATTAGAAATATCATACATGAAATTGAGATAATCCTGTGTATCATTATTTATTTCTGTACCAATAAAATATAAATACTTCTCGTTCTTTTGGATGAGCATCAATATGTGGCAGACAATATTTGAAGAATGGTCTCATATTTTTGAAAATATATACGCTAGCTCCAGCTCCTACAGCAACTACAGATGATCGAGTTTCTTCATTTTCCATATAAAAACCGATTACTCCACAGGGTGGTTCTATCATGTTATGCTCAGTTATCTGATCACCTCCTTTATACACTCGTATCTAAAAATAAAAGAGTAATGTATTTTGCAAATAAATAAAATAAAAAATTGTATAAATTATTCACATAAAAGTGAATAAATGTTTTTACATCATTTGCTAATTCTAACTTAATGGTATGATTATATCTTTAAAACTTTTAGTCATAAGGAATATTCTATTATAATTTACAGAAAAATGAACTTTTGTTTTTTCTATATAAAATCTTAATTTTTATAATTATTCTATTATAGTATTATTAAAATGTATAATTTAAATATATATTTGTACATATCTTTATTATATTATTTTCTTATTGTAATTATACCTTTGTTGAATCGCTTCCAACTGGTCCTAGATCAGCACAAATAAGTCTAGCATCTCCATCACCGCTTATATCTAGCATATCAAGTCCACCTGGCAAAGAAAATAAACCAGCACTTGGTTCCCAAAGTGCTTCTAACCAGCGACTCATCCCAAGTCCTCCAAGAGATTTATGATCAGCTCTAAAAAGAAATTCCGATAAAAATAAGTACATAACAAGCACTAAAAAAGTAATGTCTTGATATTTTTATGCATACACACAAACAAAATCAATAAAAAAGTTTTTTACCTTAAACCGTGCATGATTAAAAATTTTTGTAAAAATTCTGTTTGTTTTTATATAAGTAGCAAACTTATTTACAGTTTAATTACTAAACTACCTACATATCAGAGTTTCCTTATATGATATCTGTAACATTTAACTATATACATATTGCACATTTCGAACCGAAAAAGACTTTTAAACTTTTTACATATTTTATCAATTCTATAACTAGAAATAATTTTATAATCTGATAAACTGATTTTCCATAATTAAGAGTACATGCATTAAAAATTACATTTATATGACAAAATATCATATGCTTTGTTTGTATATTTGTTTCCATAGAAATCTTTTGACAAATGGCACGAAAGCGGGAAATTTAATCGCATCAGAAATTCCCTAGAAATTGAAAAATCCTTTAGATTTAAGTTGGCTGCACTTTTTACAAAAGGCAACCAAAATGGGTTTTCTGAAATTCCCTAGAAATCGCGGGAAAGTATGTAAAACCAAAGAAAAATCTATAATTATATTGAATTATATCGCGAAAAAAATCAAGAAATATAAAACACGGTAAAATTTATTTTTTTTAGTGTATGTAGCTTTTTTCTAATCATATGAGAAGAATCATTAAAGAAATTTAAATATACATTTAAAAAATTGTAATATTTGTAAGGAATGTTTTATTTTGCGTTATATTTTATTAATATGTATTTTAATGGGTGGATCCATATATTCGTTCGGTTTTTGTTAGTAGTGCAAATTTTTTCCGAATATCTCCGGTTCTGGTTGCCTAATCGGGCAATCCAAATATGTTTTGGAAAGGTGACAGTCCGCTCTTTTCATCTGTCAATTCTGGTTGCCTAATCGGGCAATCCAAATATGTTTTGGAAAGGTGACAGTCCGCTCTTTTCATCTGTCAAATTTGGTTTCATTGGCATTAGTTTTGTTTGTGCTATAGACCTGTGAACATGTCGGAGAATAAGGTGCATTTTCGGCACATTTTGCTTTATTACTTCAAGAAAGGCAAGCGAGCTGCGGAGGCCCACCGAAAGATATGC
>NW_017304417.1:1235090-1241920 GCF_001594115.1 Trachymyrmex septentrionalis | reverse complement strand
CCACACCGCAATAATCACTCAGCAAAAATTAGTGCAACTTGGCTGGGATGTTTTGCCTCACCCACCGTATTCACCAGACCTTGCGCCATCCGACTATCACTTGTTCCGGTCCCTGCAAAACTCCCTCAACGGGAAATCGTTCGCTGATCAGACAGCTGTGAAAACGTACCTCGACCGGTTTTTCGCCTCTAAGCCCCAAACCTTCTATGAGAGCGGAATAATGAAATTGTTGGAAAGATGGCAAGAGGTCATCAACAAAAACGGAGAATATATTATTGATTAAAATTCATCCTTTGTATAAAAAAAACTTGTTTCATTTTAGCCTTCAAAAACCGAACGAATATATGGATCCACCCAATATAAATATGTAAAATAAAGAATTTTATTGCAGAATGTATAAAAAAGCTGTAAAATTTTTTTAATATAAAATAATATTTTATTGGAATAAAATATATATTTCATATAAAATTATTTTATTGTTGCTATTTTCATATAAATTATGACAAATAATCGATGAAAAATAATACATTTGTTATTATACTTGCATTGTTAATTTTCATATAATACTGATACTATTTATGAATACATTTTAATGAAAAAAAATTATGTCAATCACCATCAAAATTTCAAATCCATGTAAACAACATTATTTGTCATATTAGTTACACTCATGCATGTCATATAATACATTTTCAAAAATTGATAACTGAAACTTATGGAATATACAAAAAATGTTAATATTATACTTATTATTAGTTTAAGTTAACATTTAATTCTCCATAGCCATAAATATTGTACGTATGTACATTTAAGAGCATTAATACTGTTCAGTGCGCTTCACAGTCTTTAGGACATATTTACCAGCTTTTCCTGTTTGTTCACAGAATAAAGTAGATATGCTATGCTATTAACTATATAAATAAACTATATAAAAGATATTCTTCTTAAATATTACATTAACTGCTGAATATGAGCGTACCAATTGATATAGATGCTCTTGATTGCACCTATACGTACATATATCATCTGTACTAATTAGGAAGCCCTCTGTGTATATGTGTCTGTGTATGTGTTTGACTGCATATATGCGTATTGTATGTATGTCTGTAGATATATGTAACAAACAATAGACCACATGTTTGAGTAATGACCTTAAAGCTATTTGAACACAGCCAACAGTCACATTAATTATATGATATCACACCAATGCATAGAATAACATACAAAAATGATTATTTTACATACAATTCAAAAACTACAAAATTGATTAAAAAAAAAATAGCAAATTGAGATTCTTAGAAAATGACACATAATTTCTAATTAAATAGTGATTGTTTTAACGAAGTAATGTTGATAATGGAGACGATGGAGATGGAGGCCTTGCAGCAAGAGTTTCCAATTCACTGCAATGAAATTGACATACGGAGCTAGAAGTGCTTAGAGTTGATTCCGAAAGCATTCCCCGTCCTCTATAAGCTTTCCTCGCTCGATTGTTATCCTTGTCGGTTTCAACTACACCGCCATCATCATATTTACGAAAACAAATTGATAATATTTTCAATCTGTAAAAAATTTAAGTTATAATCATTGATTAATTTATATCTTGTAACATCCAATTGCTTTATTTTAAAATATATTTTTAATATATTAACTTGCATATTATATTATAAAAATTAATTACCTGGGATATTCAAACTGAGCAAATTGTGAAGACGGTCCTATAACTGCTAACATTGGACATAAAAATAACGTTGCATATATCCAACTTACTCCCATCACAAGCACTAAAAAAAGACCGATTTGTATATATGCTAGTACATGAGAAGGTAACATTAAAGCGCCCGCAGCACCACTTGTAATTGCTGCCATAAGAGTAGGACCACCCATTTGTTGTATTGCCGCTTTTACTCTGTCTATTTTCTTCTCAGAGACGCATGCTTTATAACTCACAGCATAATGCAAGCTAAAGTCCACAGCAAGTCCTATAATAAAATAAAATATCCAGAAATATTAATTTCACAAATAGTTTAAACTCATTTTTTTAACTTTTATTTACCTATTGCTGTAGTGATTGCAACGCTTTCTAAAATATTAAGTTTCCATCCAAGCAAAATAAGTATTGCCACGGTTACAATTATTACAGCACCAATAGCTAGAATTGCATACAGGCTAATAAGAGGATTTAAGGTCACCAATGCTAATACTATTAGAGCCAAAGTTAGCGATACTCCCATCGCATATAAGGTTCCATGATATAATGTACGCTGGAGTTCGTAAAATTCTAGATGACTGATAAACCATCCGCGTCGCATCCCTCGAGGTGCAGTTCGTAATTGATTCTGCATCCAATTTTCAACCTGTGTTTAAATTCAAGAAGTTCAATTAAACTTTACTTCAAGGATTTATATTTCTGCAAATATTATCAATTCATATCGTTATTATTTACTAATACCAAATAAGTAATACTTGCTTCATTAAAAAATTTATCCATTTTTCCAAATGAGAGACTATATGCATATATGCTATCATATTCGACAATAAGCGCTTTAATTTTAGGTGTTATTTTAATCGGAAACGTATCGTTTGATGCCTGCGTGGACAATAATGGTTCTTTAACAAATTTTGGACCTGCAGAAATTGGACCAGTCCGAAACCACAAATAAGGCGTGTGATGTATTCTATCGCTAGCTTCAGCTGCACATTGTTGCAGAACGCTTGATTTGTAGGGAAATTTACTGCTCTTGCAACATGGTACATACTCAATCCGAGGATCGACAGGATCCTTACAATGTCTCTTCATCCATAAACGTAATGGTTCAATAAAGCAATTGGATAATAAAGGTCCCGTAGTACTACGGTAAAAAGGTTGACTTCGTAAATTTCGGCAAAATTGTTGAAGCCATATTTGAGATTGTGCATGAGAAACATCAAAAGTATCATCCCAGTCAGGTATTCCTCGTTTACGAGGATCAAGGTAATCACCATTATCAACTGGATTTATGCCCCAAACAAACCTTAATGGTAAAACTTCAGCATCTCCGCCAACCTGAAAATCAAGTACATTATAATTATATATATATATATATAATTATATATATATATAATTATAATGTACTTGATTTTAATGTAAATATATCCACAAATAAGTAAAATAAGCACCATTTCATATCGTTCAAACCAAAATCTCCGTGAATATACTAGATCATATTGTTCAAACGGATGTGTATCATGGAATAATTGAAAATCCATATAATCTGGCAGTTGCAAACCCGGATAATGGAAGACAATACTGCAACACGCTGATGCCATGATAGCCAAACTTAATAACCAAAACCAACGTAATCGAAGTACTAATCCAGTAAGAAAGGTGGTAAATCCTACTGTCACTTTGTCTCCCAAAGATCGTAAAGGGCGAATAATTCTTCTGGTAATAAAGTTGACAGGCGATAGAGTGGATAATTTACAATGTTCTGACACAATCACACACGCAGGTAACCATGTTATCATCAAGAAAAAATTTGCAAGGACTGTCATGCCTGCAAATAAACTATACAAAATTTATTATATATATAGTAGTTATAAGATCATTTAAGTATGGAACAGAAAAATGTTCTATAAATTAACTCTACAATAAAATTAGTACCTGAAGCAATTGATGGCAGTCACATTACTGACAATCGATGCAAAAAAAGCTACTGCTGTAGTAAGAGATGTAACAAACATAGCTGGAAAAGCATGTGTCATTGTTTTTTGTACCAACTGTACTAATCCATCATTTGAAAGTTTTTGTTCTTTCTTAGATTCCCATACCTTACAGTAAATAAATGCATCATCTGCTCCAATACCTATAGAAAAAAATTTGTTATAACAATGTATTTATAGCATTTTTATGTAGATTTTACTTATAATTATTTTAATATAATAAAATACTGACCTACGGCTACAACAATGGCCAATAAATTCATAAATGGGAAAAATTTAATATGTAAAATTAGAGTATAAATAGCATATGAAATGCCAAGGCTAAATACTACTGCGAAAAATGTTGCTATAGTCAATATTATAGACCCAGTATATGCCCAGATACAAAATGTGACAAAGATAAAACCGGCGAGTACCAGACTCGAATCAGACAATATATCGTGATCAAATAGTGTACTTTTTAGACCAAGTTGAATGCCTTGAACACGAAAGTTTCCGTACATTAAATCATTATTATCTATTGCTTTATAAAAATCTAAAGTTGCAGAGCTTGCTGCAATTGGAAGAAATAGCATTGCAGAATGCAATGTCGAATTTTGTTTGCTGTTGGAATCCGTCTTCTGTAACAATCCAATTAATATTCAATATCAAATTAAATATTGATTTGTTAAAATAATATTAAAGTAAGTTATGATTAATGGACTCTTACACTCGGAATAAAATTAACATCTAAAAGATAGTGTAGTAAATGATAAGCTGCATTTCTCATGTAGCATTCGTTTGGCACATGTTTTTGGCAATTGGAGTCTTCTGCACAATTAGGCGTCAACTGACGATTATGATAGTAATAAGCGCATTGTTGCAAAAGTGTTTTTACTCTGCTCAGATCATTTTCTGTTACTCCTAAACAAGAACTACGATTGGATAAAAGTGCCACATAGTTAGCTGGTGACCAACTTCTACAACATTTATGATCTGCCGCATCATTGCGATTGATTTGCGTCTGGCACAAAGATGGAAAGTGAACGTTTCCACGAAGTACACCATCAATGTGACATTGAGCTAATACACCATCCATAGACCATAAATTCAAATTTTTTTCCTTTGAATCTACAGCGATCACAACACGAGCATAGGAAGAAGTTGGTAAATTACAGAAAAAATTATCACTATCAAGATGTGTGGGATCTTGAGTCTTGTCATCCTCTATATCTGCATTATGCATATCTCTCAATTCTAGTAATTCTTCCCATGTATCTTTGTCTTCTTCATTTGCTTCTTTATAGTCTGTGTTATTTGTATTTTCATATTTCTTTCCCTTTTGTTTATTTTTACTTTTTGGTTTTTTTCTAAGAATACCCTGAGTAGATAAACTACGATTTTGCATATTAGACTGAAAAATCAAGTTAAAAATTTAATAATATGTTTTGCTAATTATTTAACATATACTAATATTTCTAAATCCAGCTATCTGATTATGGATAAAAGAAAGTATTTTCTAAAATAATTTAAAAAAGTGACTATAGAACAGTTAAAACAAAATTTTATTATCCATACCTGTTGAGTTAGTTGACGTACGTATTGATAATATTCTAAAGGATTATCAGTAAGTTCTCCTCTTCCTTTTGTAGCTTCTATTAAATGATTCCAAGCTGTCAGTCTTTGCGCTAAAACAGTACCTCTTGCCTCAAAACCCTATAAATATATATATTTGAAATATATCAATTGTACAGAATTTTTCTTTCATTCTTACAAAAAGATGCTCCTACATACCATTTGAGGATCCGTAAAATCTGGAAACTTTTCAATTGTAAATGGAATAATTAGACATACTAAAGAGAATGTAAAAATGACCAGTAAAATAACATATGGATGATGAGCAATTATACGAGGATACCAGGATGCTTTCATTTTTACAAAGATTTTTCTTATTTTTGTATGTATATATAATATTTTTTAAATATCTATTTTAAATAAATATCTTTAGATGTGTTGTAGATGAAAAACCATCAATACACACACGATTAATAGTCGTCATGTATCATTCGTTTAGTTCGTTGAAGAATTTGTAATAGTATTAAAATACCCTTCTATAACAAAGGTAATAGTCTTGCATCACATAATTATGCTCGTCTCATTTTATTCAAATACCTCCGCAGGATGGTACCAAATGGTTTTAATCGAACAATTTTGTTGATTCCTTTATTTCTATTACAGTTCACATTCAAGAGTCTAATTTTAAAAGCATCGGAGTAAATTTTTATGTCCGAGTCGCGAATGCAGAAACGACCATACGAATGTAGTGAATTTCAACATACGCGAATAAACCAAATTATTACAATTTGTAGATGCTTCTTTTTATTAACATGTCATTAATCAATTCAAGTCGAATGTGTTGTACTCGCAATTGTCTCGTTAATATACCGTGCGGAGAAGTCGCATTGTGCGTCTACTCGGAATAACAACACGTGTTTACATTACAGTGACAAATGGTACGATCCGTTGCTGCTGGACGAGACGCTTTTCTTACTATTCTCACACATGCGCGGCGACAGCATCCCGATTCACAGCTCTGCCTTGCTCTATCTCGCTCTGTCCGAGTTATTTTGGCAGACATTTGATATGAAAGATTAAATGCTTGAGATTAAAAATAAATAACAATTCGTTAAATGCAGCATTAAAATAATGGCTTAACTTACATCGTGCATACGAGTACTAACTAATAACTTTCTATTGAATTATCTGAATTTCGACGATACGTGTAAATAATATATATAATATACAGATGTATATTTAATTAATCATTTTGATGCATATTGTACCAATTTAGTACAACATTTTTTTGAATAACATCGCTGATGCTTATTTTCACCAATATAAGGTGCGTTCGGCATTGCAAATCGGAGGCGTTCCTTTGCTCTTTTATCTCGAAAATCGTTCAGTAACTCGCACCTTTCTGCTACATGTCATCTCATTTGTGTTCGGTATTAACATTTCTAGAGCCAATCGAGCTGTCGATCCACTCCGGATTCAAAGAGCTCGCAAAACTAATGCAGATTTTCGCGCCTAAATTAAATTCATAACCTGTATATTTATGATATGAATCAACGCGATGCTGTAAACGCTTC
>NW_017304417.1:1234369-1234990 GCF_001594115.1 Trachymyrmex septentrionalis | reverse complement strand
TTTTCGCGCCTAAATTAAATTCATAACCTGTATATTTATGATATGAATGGGTCAACGCGATGCTGCAAACGCTTCGAAGCGTTTTTCAACTGGTCAGTTTGTACAATTCTTTCTTCTAATTGGTCCATCAAATGCTTCAAAGCATTTGTAGCGAGACTTTGACCACAGTCAATGTATCCAACTGATTCGTTAACATATACATTCATCTCTTTTAATAACTTCTATTTTACAAATAGTAATATTTAAACTGTTATAATGTTTCAGCCTACAAACGCTGAGACAAATGTTATCAAATAGAAATTGATGGAGTACATTGTGTATAATATTTAACGAGGAAAGTAAGTTTTTAATTCTTTTTTATGAATTTGAGATTACGTATTTGAAAACAAAGAATTTGCTAGTTCATTTTTAGATCAAAATGTTGCACACATATGGAAATATAATAAAATAAAATCAAACTGTGTTAATATATTTAAAATTCTAAAGCGAATATAAATCAAGTGATATAATTTATAAATTTCAAATTGCTGAAATTTATTTGCAACGTAGTATTTTCTTTGAAGAAAACACACTTTGCGTATGATCTGCTACATTCATGTGTAACGATCTATTTTTAGTATA
>NW_017304417.1:1231051-1234269 GCF_001594115.1 Trachymyrmex septentrionalis | reverse complement strand
AAGCCCTAAATCTTTTCTCGTCTTGTAATGTAAGTGACCACGTTTTAATTGTTTATTTTTATTTCATAAAAATAAACAATTTTATTTTATAATCTAACCGTAAAGGATAGTTTACAGCTCTGTATTCGAAATTAATTCTTGGCACCCGGATTGTTCGAAGATCACGTGATCAAGCTCGCCATCTGTTAGCTCGCATCTCAGATTTACATTGCCGAACGCACCTATAGATTAACTTTAATCTCGGTTCAACTTCGGGGCTCCGTACAATAATGGTGCGGCCGCAATAGAAGAAATAAGGAATTAGGAATAAGGAATAAGGAATCCAACCTATTAGAAACCGTGTATTCCAGTGTATCCAATATCTGATAAGTCGAAAGCCTTATTCCTTATTCCTTCTATTGTGGCTGCACCTTAAGAGTTTCAACCTATCAGAAATCATGTATTGTGGAATACACAATTTCTGATAGGTTGAAATTCTTATTCTCTGTTTCCTGTTCCTTGTTCCTTTTATTGTGCAGAGCCCTTTACTCTTCGTTTTTTTCTAGTTCTAAAAATTAGAAAAAAATAAAGAATAAGTTAAACCGAGATTAGTTAGAAGTTAATGCACATTGGTAGAAACGAGCATGAAACTAAAATAATTTAATAGAAAGTTACTAGTTAGTATGTGCATCAAGTGCACAAAGTAAACTAGGCAAAGTTATATATTTTAAACGCCTAGTAATCTTAACTCTTGGCAGCCAATAACAGAATGCTCTTGTTAGAAATGACTTTCTATTCCCTAGAAAATGAATCTTTTGATTGGATAGCGAATCATGCCAAAAATAGAATTTCCTTAGATGAAATTTCTTGAGCTTCCTACACTTTTTGCCTTTCTCTTTTGTCTCTCTTTCTTTCCCACACATACATCTATCTTATTTTAAGTGCAGAAGAGAAGACGTTATCGTGTAGCTGCAAACAGCAAACGGAGCAAATCTGTATGCATCGAATCTTCACTTCAATGATCAATCTCAAGCCGGAGTGAGAAAGTAGGGATAGTTGTAGGCTTGTAGGCGTGTTATCACGCATGATACCACACACGAATCAACCTATCCCACGTAGTGCATCCGTGCTCCACGTTTCTGTCGTGTATCTATACACATACGTACAAATGTCACATAGCCCGCCACGGATGATGGCAGTGACGACACGTACGTGAGAAGAAAACAGAAGAAACGGCAGATAGTCCGGCATCCTAAAATATTGTCACGTCTACGGGAACAAGACTGTGTTTTTCATACGTGCGTATTACCCCGTTTTATTATAGTTATCGTTCTCTTTCAATTGAGATACTCGAGATTCTCAAATAATCTCGTGATATCTGGAATATTGTTTTGTATCAGATCGAATCATCAGATGTTTACGTTTCCTGCAGCACGTAGGCGCACTGATGTGACTTGAGAGCAACAGAGTTTCAGCAGTGTGATTTGCGCTGTCACTTTTTTTTTATCACGGTCTGATTAATGTTGCGACATTAATTAGAGCCGGTCGCATTAGCGACTTTTCCTGAGATGAATCTTGAAGCTGAAGGAAGAATGTTCTATCGACTGCTCCTAGCAATTTTGCTTTTCCACCTGCAAGTAGGCGGAAATTATTTTGGAACTAATTCTAAGAAAGATGATCAATGTTTCTGCAAGGTATTGAATATTATTCTTAATGTTATTTCTTAAGATTTTTTTTTTTTCAAATTTATTTTGTTCTTTTCTTATTTTTATATTTGTTTGCAGTTTTAAAGATTGTATTATTATCTTTATATCACATATTTATTTTTTTAGTAAAATAAAAAACTAATTATGTTCTTATAGAAATATCTTAATGTAATTAAAAATGGTTATATATTTATAAATATTATATTCATTATATAGATTATATTATTATGTTTATTATATATAGAAAATTATAATCAAAATTACAGCTGAAAGGGTCTATAGATGACTGTACATGCAATGTTGATACTGTGGATTATTTCAATAATATGAGAATATATCCGAGAATTCAAAGTCTTCTAGTCAGAGATTATTTTAGATTTTATAGAGTAAACTTAAAACAAGATTGTCCATTTTGGGCCGATGATAGTAAATGTGCTATACGTTATTGTCATGTGCTACCCTGCCAAGATGTAAGCATTTTTTATATTAAATACTATTTTAAATAAATATCAAAGTTCTTTTTAAAACTTGAAATAACAAAGCGCCTTACCAGTCTGAGTGTTAAGATGTTGAACTACTCTATATAATATACATTCATTTAAATTGAATTAATTTTTAGATAAAAAAAATATAAAAATTGCGAGCCGATGAGATTATCGGATTTACACAATCAATCTGAAACAAATAATCCCTCCAAAATTTCCCAAATCTTAAAAAACTGTAATAAACTTATTGCGAAAAATATTGCCTCGGCCGGGAGTCGAACCCGGATCTCTTGCATTCCGGGCGAGCGTCCTAAGCCTTTAGATTACCGAGACAAGAGATCCGGGTACGACTCCCGGCCGAGGCAATATTTTTCGCAATAAGTTTATTACAGTTTTTTAAGATTTGGGAAATTTTGAGGGGATTATTTGTTTCAGATTGATTATGTGAATCCGATAATCTCATCGCAATTTATTTCTGAAAATTAATTCAATTTAAATGAATGTATATTATATAGTAGTTCAACATCTTAACACTCGGACCTAAGGCGCTTCGTTATTTCAAGTTTTAATATAAACGGTCTCGTTTCCAATCATAAAGTTCTTTTTATTTTTTGTAATTTGTCGCAGGAAGATATTCCTGAAGGTTTAAAGGGAGATATTCCAAGAGATGTTCATCTTAATGAAAGTCCAGTAGATAAATACAGAGCCAATGCACAGATTAATGACTGCAGGCACAGTGCAAAAGATCATAATATGGAGCTTGGTTATTTGAACACAACAATTAGGTAATTAATAGGATATATATTAATATACAAATAAAAAATCAAAGATAAAGCGTAAATTTGATTATAGTTCAGAGAATTACAAAGAATTTGAACGATGGCAGCAGCATGATGATGCTCAAGATAATTTCTGTGTAAAAGAATCTAGTCCTGGAGAATATGTGGATCTTTTACTTAATCCTGAAAGATATACAGGATACAAAGGAACCAGTGCACATAGAATATGGCGATGTATTTACATGGAAAATTGTTTTAGGTATATGACT
>NW_017304417.1:1224561-1230951 GCF_001594115.1 Trachymyrmex septentrionalis | reverse complement strand
ACATATTTGGTATAACATAGTCATATAAAATAAACAAAGTGAACGGCGAAAAAGAGTCGATGCATAATACATTTAATTAAAGATAATAGTCATAGATACATAAAATAAGAAAAAGTAGAACGGCGTATATTAACTTTATTTATTTATTATTTATTTTTTTATGTAGTCTTTTATTACTTTTTTTATTATATTCATTTTATTTTACATCTGAGGAAGGCTCAATCCAGCAGCCGAAACTTGTTTTATATATTAATATACGCCGTTCTACTTTTTCTTATTTTATGTATCTATGACTATTATCTTTTAATTATACTAATTAAATGTATTATGCGTCGACTCTTTTTCGCCGTTCACTTTGTTTATTTTATATGACTATGTTATACCAAATATGTTATTTGTGTTTATTTTATTCGAGTCTATATATGTCATATTATTTCTTTCATAGGCCTGAAAATTCACCTCACATTTTTATACAATCTTCTAAGATGAACGGTAAGTTCTGCACTGCAAATTCACTCTTCAAATCCATTCTTCATATAAACCTATAGAACAGAATAAATCATATTTTTCATATAATTTACAGATTTTTACTTATGCCTATTTCAGTTGCAACTTAAACATATTTTTGAAATCATTTATATAAAATATGATTTTAATTTGTTTTGAACAATAATACTAAAAAATTGAATATAATCATATTAACATAATTATAATTAGTTAACATTAAATCAAATATTATTACATAAATTATTATTCTTTATTCTTAATATATTGTTTCAGGAATGTGTTTAGAAAAACGAGTTTTTTATCGAGTTATATCTGGTTTACACACCAGTATCAACATACATTTATGTTCAAAATATTTGTTGGTCCTGCAAGATAGTTTACAAGTATCACCTGATAATCAATGGGGTCCTAATTTGGATGAGTTACAAAGAAGATTTTCTCCTGAAACAACAGGTGATGAAGGTCCAAACTGGCTAAAAAATCTATATTTTACATATTTACTTCAATTAAGAGCTTTAGCCAAAGCTACACCTTATTTGGAAAGAGAGGAATACTACACAGGTAATGAAGTGGAGGATGAAGATACAAGATTGGCCATGAATGACATACTGAATGTTGTTAAGTAAGTATTTTATAATATTTTTTACAATACATATAAAATAATTATGAATTGTTTATGCAATTTGTATTTTAGATCATTTCCGGTACATTTTAACGAATCAGTTATGTTTACCGGTGGAGCAGAGGCACAAGTGTTGAAAGAAGAATTTAGACAACATTTTATAAATATTTCACGTATTATGGATTGCGTAGGATGTGACAAATGTAAGCTATGGGGTAAATTGCAAATCCATGGTCTGGGCACAGCGTTAAAAATATTATTCTCAGGAAAATTTGATAAATGGGAATCAACGCTTAATAATCTTAATCGAAAGTTATTCTTTTTGGAAAGGAGTGAAATTGTCGCTTTGGTGAATGCTTTCGGAAGGTAGATACTTTAGTTCTAATTTTTATATAGAAAAGCAGTCTAATTTGTTAATAAAATAATGAATTTTTGCAGGTTATCAGAAAGTATTTTTGAATTAGATAGATTTCGCAGGATGATGAGATAACGTATTATCTATTTGTATAATTAGAGATTCTTCAGTACCACTATGAAACATCACGTAAACGCATCACATCGCTTAGATTTTCTAAGTAACCTTTTAAGTGCTCTCCCTACTTGTAGAATTTAATATATCTGACTTAATTGTGTGTGCACTTGTATCAATAATTTTAACATTGCACTTTTAAATTAAACCAATATAATTATATATTTATATATTATACATTATAATTAAATAGATCTCATTCTATATTTTATATAAAATTTTATACAAGAATTTTTTTTAAGAACAAAAAATATGTTAGTCCATTGGAATAATTCAATTATTTGAATATAAAAATTTTGAAGCTATGTAAACGTCAGTTTAATTGTCAACTGCAATTAAATTTTGACTTTAGTTAATTGTAATTATCTCTTCCGATATTATAGGAAAACTGTATATACATGCACATACACATAATTATACATAATGTAGAATAATATGTAAGGGTTGATTGCACCAGTGTTTATTCATGCAAATAATTTTAATAAGTTTTCTTCCTACATATTGAATTATAATTATATAACGTAAACAAAACTGAGAATTATTAATTAAGTTTAAAGAGAAAAGGTTATTAGTAAACAAGTGATTATCATAATTTTACACACACATATATATATATATATAGATGTATTTATCTTGTAAGACTGGCGTCCGAATTGATATTTTCTTCCGATTTATATTATAGCTTTCCAACTCTGTCTGTGATAAATATTTTATCTAAGGCAACTATTTATAGTTTAAATTTATGTACATTATGCTTTGAAGTTGGGATTTTATTTATACAATACATATTTTTATAATCAATGGGATATAAAGTCTTACTTATAAGAGTGATTCATTATTTACAAACACATAGAATGTCTTATAGAATTACTTTCTGTATACAAATATATAAACACTTAATATAAAAATAATATCATTTTCGATATGTATATACGTATATATAAAAAATATATTTTATATATATACATATATATAATATATGTATGGCTTGTGTGCAATAATCTGGATTGTACTTGCGAATTTTTGCATATGTAACGTTTTTATTCATATTATTAGAGAGAAGCTTGGTATGGTATATCAATATTTTACAAGAATGGTATAAAACATAGTCATATAAATGAAGAAAGAGAAAAATAAATTTGGATACATAACATTAACAAAAGTATTTTAATACAATTTCTCAATTTTTTTTTTAATCCAATCTCACATTCTCTCCAGGAATTAGGATAAACCTGAAGCTATGAATTTGAATTTTAGTGATTGAATTCTCGATATTATAAAATGCATGACTTGCTAAAAATAATAATATTATTATTATTAGGCGTTAGGAACTCGAAAGCTCATTGCCGCAAATACCAAATCCCGCCACTGTTCCCGTCCCTGAGCAAGATCCCTCCATTTGTGATCCTCGTACCCCATTTCGTTAAGGTCCATTCTAATATTTTCTTCCCATCTACGTCTTGGTCTACCCAATGGTCTTTTCCCATCCGGTTTACCAATTAGTACTTTATATGCAATTCGATTCTCATCCATACGCGCCGCGTGACCTGCCCATCTTAATCGACGCGATTTTATGACATTAATAATATCCGGACTATTATATAATTGATGTAATTCTGCGTTGTGTAATTTTCTCCATTCGCCCGTTTCCTCATCGCGTTTTGCCCCGATGATTTTTCGAAGTACTTTATTTTCGAAAGCCCTAAATCTTTTCTCGTCTTGTAATGTAAGTGACCACGCTTCGCTGCCATAAAGGACTACCGGTAAAATAATCGTTCTGTAAATTCTAATTTTTAAGCGCCTAGACAATATCCGCGAGCCGAGTAGTTTCTTAACCGAATAGAAGCACGCATTCCCCAAATTAATTCTTCTCTTGAGCTCTTCTCTTATTTCATTAGTTTGGTTTAAAATCGATCCTAAATACTTAAAATTGCTAACCCGTTCAAAAATTTTATCACAGACGACCAGGTTTCCGTTATTATGAATATTCTGAATTCTATCAGTGACCATATATTTAGTTTTTTCAACGTTTATTTGCAGCCCCAGTTCTTTCGTTTTATCTAATAGAATTTTAGCGTTATTTATTAGTGTTTCTTTATTATCTCCCAACAAAGCAATATCGTCCGCATATGTTAATAAAAAATAATAATAAGTAAAATTTATTTTAAAAGGGTACAAAATTAGAGCCAAATTTAATTTACTCTGTGTATTCAAAAATATATTTTAATAATTCCGATTTTTCTAGAATATCGAAAAAAACATAAATTGTATTGCCTAATCTTTTATCTAATTAGAATGAGAGAATTCACATAAACAATTATTTCCAAACGTCATTTAATATATAAAACGAAATAATATAAGTTTAACATTTATAAATTATCCAAGACATATATGTTGTCTAATTTCTATATCAGATAACCAGATGGTAAGAGCTTTCCACTCATGAACAAATTGATTTACATTAAATCGATGCAAGGGTCATTAAAATCTTCCTTTTATTATGGATTTCTAATCTACACACACACACACACACACACACACACACACACACACATACACATACAATTAGGCCAAAATACCGGTTTAGCCATTAAATCATATGAATGACAAGCATTTACAGGCTTCAGAACGAAACGCACGCGCGCTGTGATTCTTGGCGAATTTGATCAGTGTTGATCAGCGCGCGTTCCAGTCGGCAGACGTCAAGTCATGTTATGCGGTACCACGAGGACCTGAAGCTGAACGTGTTTCTCCCACGCGTTAAACATGAGTCACATCGTCGTCCGCGACGTCCATCGCTCAACAGTCGCCGGCAATAACACGGGTGTGTCCATTGAATTGGTCGCGCTCCGATATGATGCGATCAAGTGTGCCAGTCGCCGCCTCGTCGTAGGATAAGTGTGTCGGCGCTCGTCGCGGGTATCAGGCCACGTACGTATAACGTACGTATAATAATACCTACGTACGTCGCGCCGGTATGCACGGCCGATCAGCCGCCACGATGACCACGGCGACGACGGCGGCTGGCATTCCGTATGACAAGAACGTCGCCTGCAACGGCAAGGACGACATACGGGTGGTAACGCAGCCTACCATCAGGAGCGGACTCAGGGTGTACAAAATCGTGGTGCTGGGCGATGGCGGTGTTGGCAAATCAGGTATCCTGGTCTAGATTGATTTATTGGAGTAATATTTCATGAAATGTTCGAATGTGCATATACTGTACTATAATTACATGTCTTGTATTTCAGCTGTCACTTTACAGTTTGTCAGTCACAGGTTTTTAGACTATCATGACCCTACAATAGGTAAGTCGCATTCTACGCAAAGAAAGTTGGAGCTCGTTAATTCTCGAGCTAAATCTTATAAAGAAGTAGAAAACAACTGGATATTAATCAATTAATGTATAGAGTCTGAGAGATTAAACATCTAATTTGAGTTGTCAAGATCAACGCATAAATGAGATAACTCTTTTTCTCTTTTATTCGCACAGAGGATTCATATCAGACACAAGTAGTCATCGATGGCGAGGCAGCTCTCTTGGATATTTTAGACACAGCTGGACAGGTTCGAGACTTATATATATTACAATAATCGCAATCATAATTACATTGACAAGTATTCTCCTTTCTCGTATACTAACGGAAATAGATCCTGACTCTGTATACTGTTGTATACAGGTGGAATTCACAGCAATGCGGGAGCAATATATGAGATGCGGCGAAGGTTTCATGATATGTTACTCGGTAACAGATAGACATAGTTTCCAAGAGACAATGGAGTACAGAAAACTAATATCACGTGTTCGCGCCAACGAGAACATTCCTCTGGTGGTAGTTGGCAATAAGTTTGATCTACAGCATCATCGAAAGGTGCAGCAGATGCTGTCGAGTTGACCATGACATATCAGAAATCGTGAATACATACAGCATACAAGAACAATGAAATATTGATTTCTCGCATATATTGAACTTGTCGCCTATTTTAGGTGACCACGGAGGAAGGCAAGGCATTGGCGGAAGAACTCGGTTGTCCGTTTTACGAGACATCCGCCGCTCTCAGACAATTCATAGACGATGCATTTTTCTCGCTGATCAGGCAAATTCGCACTAAGGAGAGGTCTCGCAGACGCAGCCGATGGTGGCGAATTCGCTCGATCTTCGCCTTTATTTTCCGACGGAAGAGACATGCTTCTCACCGTACTGCGTAAAACTGATTTTTGATAATGAGTTCTTCACTAGAGAGATCGTTGTCGAGAACCGACAAACGATAGCAATGACAGGAGTAATATCATAGCAAGCCACAACGAAATAGATATTGCCCATAACTTTAATTTACGCGATACATAGTTACCCTTATTTAGAGACTGACAATTCATTAACATTTCACTGCCTTATCATTGACCCTAGTATGTATTAAGTATTATGCAGAAGTTTTAGTCTTTTTTTTTTCACACAATGTTTTGGTATAATTATTTTAAATTCAAATAATTTATCACTTTTTCATCTACTTGTAAGACTGATATTGAATTATCTGAAATATTTTTTATAATTTAACTATATTTTATAATTTAATGATTCACATAATCTCGCGAAATAACAGTGAACACGATGAGTAACGAAAAGCTTTAAATTCGATATTACATTCGGTATAAATTTCAACAAAAAAGCGTTGCTAAAGCATGCGAATCAATTTGCTTCTTAATACGAAGGTATTGTGTTTTATATAATAT
>NW_017304417.1:1222902-1224522 GCF_001594115.1 Trachymyrmex septentrionalis | reverse complement strand
TCTTAAATCGAATGAAACTGATAATGCTAAACGCTATATTATTGCCAATTGCTTAAATGATTTTATAGAAAAAAAACAGAAAAAAATACTTATATTATATATAAATAAAGTAAAAATTGAAAAAAAAGACTAAAACTTCTGCATATATCTAATATTTTGAATGCAGAGCAAAGTAAAATTGTCAAATAAGCTGGAACGCACACTTTGTATTCATCTTAGACTTGAGATCTCGAATTACTCATTCGTGCTGCTCAATTAAAGAAATATAGAGCGTGATACATAATAGATTCATAATTTCTGTAGAAAATATAATAACACATATTGTGACTTCCAGTTTTTTATAATGACGATTTCTTTCTATTTATCTCGACTATTTATCTCGAAGGCTGTTAATGTGTTTATTTAAGTTAGGTTTTACAAACGTCAGTGGCGATAAACAAAAACCTAAGGCAACTAATTTTGTATAAGTAAATATTTCATAAATATCTCTAACGAATCACTTTTTTGATAGCTATAGACACGTTATGACACATTTAAATTTTATTTTATTAAGTAACATACGCGACCAAAGAAAAGTATATGAAATGTTAATGTAAAGCAAAAGTGATTCTTAGCAAAAAATAAATAAAAATGCAAGATATAAGAGCTTTATATAAAAACTTTACAAGATAAATAGCTGCAATTTTAAAAAGTGTATAAAATTGAATTTTATTTATTTTAATTTAATTCAATGTAAATATTAAGACTACGCTGCTACAAATTATGAATGAAAGCTTATAAAAGTTGCAGTAAATTGCAAAGTTTAGGATTGTTATATATTTAGTATTATTAATTATTATCAACATAAAATTACATGATCTCTAAAATATCTCGAAAAAAAAATTCTTTATTCAAACATATGAATGTGTCTATTGTAGACATAAATAATTGAACTGGCAATAAATAAATATATTATTTCTATACAGACGAAAGCTCAGAACAAAATATCACGTAGGCGTTAAAATAATCAGAGTTTATTAATATATACATATATGTGGTATAAATTATATTCCAGTTCAAAGAGCATTCGAGTGCAGTTTAATATTTACAATAAATATTCTAATTAAATGCAGCTCATCAAATATACGTATATAATATATTTATGTAATTTTTTAAAATCAATCTAATCAGTCATTAATTATTCTTTAGTTTGGTCATAAACTGGTGTGAGATTTATAGTAGCTTTGAAAAGAAAGTCATTAATATATATAATACACATACAAATATAGCAATCATTTAGATATTAATCCATATAGTTATTATCTAGTCATTACTTAATTTTTACTAGTCATTTCGTCATTTTGTATCTTGTAATATATTAACATATTATTTTAATTATTAATAATCATCGATTAACGCACAATTTTCCATTGTAATTCTCGAATTTGTTGTTATGTACTACGATTGGTATGACAGCTAGTATATACTGTGAATGTATATATGTGTATTTATATATATATATATATATATATATATATATATAAAACATTACATATTGTTAAATGAGAAAGATTAGATTTGTATAATATTTGTTTAATATTATGTTTGTATAATTTAACATTTTCTATGTTTAATGGCAGT
>NW_017304417.1:1221853-1222802 GCF_001594115.1 Trachymyrmex septentrionalis | reverse complement strand
ATATATATATATATATATATATATATATATATAATATTACATATTGTTAAATGAGAAAGATTAGATTTGTATAATATTTGTTTAATATTATGTTTGTATAATTTAACATTTTCTATGTTTAATGGCAGTTATTGCAAATTATTGCAAGCACATATATATATCATAAATATTTATGTTATTAACATGTACTAATAATTTATTTTAAAGTCATAGCAGCAGATGTGACTATTTGTAGCAGCAAATACAAGTATTATTGACAGCATTTATGACGATGAGTTTGCAATATATAATTGGTATAAAGAATGATTATAAAATTGATTAAAATAAACGTACCAATATGTAGTACCCAGTAAACGAGAATAGATTAAAATGGATTGAAATTTTTTTCTATCCGAATGCGCGCGCGCGTATTTTAAATAGCGAATACTTTTTTTTGGATTTGATTGGATTCAATTGGATTCAATTAGATTCAATCGGATGCAATTGAATTGAAAAACTGCACTTCCTATTCCAAATTTTGAATTGAACAGTATTCACAATTGCACAGAAAAAGCTAATATTATTTTTAGATTGAAAGGCATAGAGAAATATACTCCGTGCAATTCCTGTAAATGAATAAAAATGCATTCAGGATTGAAAAGCATTCATTTTAACATTTATGAATCAATATTTCTGAGAATCTGAATCCATTTCAATTCATTTCAATTCATTCTCGTTTGCTAAGTGCACATACTCACTAACACACAGACACACACACGCGCGCGCGCGTGTATGTATTTATGTATACTGCATGTTTCGAGGAACTTATACAATTTGTGCGGCATTGAAACATAGAATATTCGTGCGTTCATATCAGTAAAAAGGAATATCATAATTATTGTCTTAGAATTAAAGATGAAAAACAGAAGTAATTGTTAATGAGATAAAGTAACCATGGCCATCGTATGTA
>NW_017304417.1:1188564-1221753 GCF_001594115.1 Trachymyrmex septentrionalis | reverse complement strand
AAAAAAAAATAGGAAGAAAAATTGTTAGATCATTAAGGATATAAGTAATATTATTACGTTATATATCACGACATTTATCAATTAGCTGTTAGAGAAATTAAGCCTCATACGTAATACGATAAATTATGGATCTCGTACACGATAAGAAAACATACTAAAATAAAGTAGTAACAGGCATGTAGAGAACAATAATTTATAATTTACGAGGACAATATGATAATCAACGATCACTTTGACGTTATATTTTTATTTCATTTTTACATACAAAAATTTAATAATATGTAAAATATTGAGAAAGAGAAACTGTAGACTAACACATGTAATTTTATATGCAATAGATAATAAACTTGATGCTATACTACACAATGATACATATAAACATCGCATAAGTATAAACCGTAGAAATTTTGCAATAATATCGTGAAATTTTATGTAAGCTGAATATATTTTGGATACATGCTAACAAGGATATATAAAACTGATATATATTTTGCATCATAAATATAAAATAATTTTTTTAAGATATAAGATATAAGGAATGTAAAGAAATGCAATTTTAAAATAATTAATCAACACCATGCCTAATTTTCATTATTAAAAATTTGTCATAAACTTTGAGTTGTCTTCATCTTTAATAAAAATCGTAACAATATTTTTTTATATCGAAATTTATCATTCATTATATCCATCCAATAAGATTACAGTAAAATTAGTAAAGAATAGTTTAAACAAAAATATTTATGTAAATAAAAACTTTTCTCATCTTTATATTTTCATGTAAAACATTTACAATGTTATGCACACAATTTTACTATTTCTTTTGAATCATATATATATATATATATATATAATCATACATATATAATAAAACATGCCGTATAAAAAACATTATTGTGCACACAATTTTGTCTAAAAATTATTAATTATTGGCATAATTATTGGCATTCATTTTCAGATCTTTCAATGATCACAGTATTCGCTCACTACATAGAGATTTCACATATGGCCTCAAACATATGTATATAAAAAAAATGACCAACTAATTTTGGCACATCCATACATTACTTACAATTAGTAATTTCATCTTCAGTATTATAGAAAAAAAATTATTTAAAAAGTATATACTTTTAACAACATATAAAAAATATTTGTACCATAAACAATTAAATGTGCATTAAATGTGCGTACGATACAATTGAGCACAATATTTTACACAATGCATAGTCAAAAATTTATAATCCACGATGTGAATCAGAATATCATTTAATTTATGTATATATATTTTAAACTAAGTATCTCGCATTTTGCAAGACTGCATTGTTTATTTCTAAGTTCTTATATTGCGTGATGCTGATATAATTTTGCCTCCAGATTTCTTTGTGGCAACTTGCGTTTTATCATCTTCTTCATAATTGTCTGGAAGTAGCGTAGTTTCCTCTATGTTTTGTATGTCATCTCCATTGTTATCTACATAAATGATAAAAAAATAAAAGAAATTATTGTAGGTTTATTGTCTCTTTCACAAATTTTTTAATCCAGATTTCTACGTCGAATTGACTATAAGAATGTATAATAAAATAAAAAGAATGAGAGTCTAATTGAGATTTTATAAAAAGTAAATTAAGAACAAGTTGAATGTGAACATTATGAGAACATTACTTTTACAATTTAAAGCACTTCAAAAAGATAAAAGTTAAATATATGCAGTGATCGCTATGCTTAAAATTTTAATTACCACGTGCACGATTTTCAGGATCTTCCAAAATGTTGACAACTGGATTATCCTGCTCTGCGGAATTATTCGTCGAGTCATTCATGGTTTGTTTCGATTCCGTTTCAACTGAAAGTCATGTAAGCTAAATTACTATACTAAAGTAAAAAATTCATATGTCTCTGAAAAATTTTAATTATTGTTTGTTGTTTGTTATACAGAATATATGACAACTGTATATAATACAAATTATTATTAGATACGCGTGTTAGTAATTAATAATTATATGCAACTTCCTGCATCAGCATTTGTAAACTCCATGCAGTTAATAAAATATGTTAATTTTTTATATACCACAATTTTCATAATAATAATATCGATACTAAGTATCCGCAACCAATCCATTTCCCTTGATATATATAGCCTAAGCCTAAAAGCAGGATTATCTTGCTAATTACACATGTAAGATGTCTTTCTCATATTATTGAGAAACTTGTTTTACGCTTGATATTTTTAGAGAGTTAAAAATGTTTTATAGTTTATCACATTTTTTTATTATTTGACATATTTCTATAAATACAAACAAAAATTTATAATGCACATTTTTCTAATGGTTTATATCATTTAATTATAAAATCCTATTAACAAATACATTAGTATTGCAACGAGCTGTAAATAAATCGCAAAATATTCTAAAAATATTCACAAACTTAATAATTATCATAACTTATAAATTATAAACAATCTTATTCCATCCCATTCTATATACAGATTTACTTTTATAAAATACATAATTTATTTTTTTTTAATTATACTTAGAAAAAAACAATATATTTTTATTGTTAAAACAATTAAAATACAATTCTTATAAAAAATAAATTATTGCATCTATTAACTCAGAAATTGTACTCGTGTGACTGTGCGATTCTCAGTCTATGTATAAATTTTTATAAGTATATAAATATTTTGTACTATTCTATTGTAATATATACAAAATTAGACTTCATAAGCCTAACATAAAGCCTAAGAAAGTTGACTATTACATTTTTATTCTAAAGACACAATTTTGTGTTACAATAATATTGTAAAACAGTCTTTTACAGAAAATTTCAGCGTTTGATAGAGAAATAATAGTTTATATATTATTATAAATAAAAATCCAAAGGTCTAAGAACGATCCATAATTAGAAGCAATATATACTCTATTCGAGAGATTTATTGCTCTTCGCTAATAGGAGGCAGTGTAGCGGGCAAAATAGGGATTTCAAGATTATTTCATCCATTCAACTTTCTAAGTGTATCTTATTTACGTATATAAAACAAGATACATCTCCACTTTGCCCGCTATGCTGCTTCCTATGTACGAAGGACAGTAAATCTCTCGTTGAAGAGTATGTAGTGAGTTTGTTTTTAATAGAGCCCTGGTGAAAATATTTCGCTGAAATTATTATTTTCACGTTTTGAGACGTTTAAAATTTTTCTGAAATGCTGAAATTTCGCTGGTGTTCCAAAAAAAAATTTTAGAGAAATTTTTTCATCAGGGAGAGCTTTAGAGAGAGAGAGAGAGAGAGAGAGAGAGAGAGAGAGAGAGAGAGAGAGAGAGAGAGAGACAGTCACAGATACATGAAAATGTGAATTATTTACAAATCTACTGCAAACTTTTAATTTCATGTTTGTGGCAGCATTCTCTCGCCTCGAGGACGGAGAAAGGTATCACTACCTTTCTTCAACATAGTCACTGAGAAACGAGGAGTTTGGCGCACAGCACCAGGTGGGTTGCTTGGTAGGATCGGAAATCCGTAGTACTTCAAACCTCGCTGACCAGCTACGGATACTCTTACAGCAGACTCCGGTACAGGATGCAACTGAGACTTGTTAATGACCACTGTCGTTGCTAGATCAGCAAATCCCGACAATATCTTATAATGCTGAGTCAGTAAACAATGTGCAAAGGGGAACGAGCTTGTAGTCGCATTAATTCTTGCGTGAGCAGCCCAATCGGAGTTAGAACTTAATGGGGATATTGACGAGAAAAAAAAAAGAAAAATAAAAGATATTTTTTCTCGTTGTTGAAGCAGGGAATGCAATTAGTAATCTAAATTAGCAATATCTCCAGTATAATTATAATATACTGTAGATATTTCTCTATTAAATAAACTTATTTAAAATTCTTATATTAAACAAACTACTTAAAACAAATTAATTCCAATAAACATTCAGTTATAAAAATGCAGTTATTTATAATAGAAAATGTAAATTTTGGAGCATATATCAAATAAAATTCGTGATAGACATAATTATAACTTACATGGCTCAAGATTTGGAGTTGCCTTCTTCTCAGGTGGCGAATTGCAACTAAGTTTGAGTTGATCTATTTCTCCTTTCAGCTAAAATTACCATCAAGTTGATTACACTTTTCAATCATATTTAACTTTACATTAGTAACTATTAAATAAAAAATTCATACCCTATCTACTTCTTCTTGAAGTTTCTTATTCTCATCTCGCTTTACATCTAATTGAGTATTAATTGTATCCTTTTCCAATCTCAATGTTTCTAATGTTGCAGTTTTTGTGGCGTCCAGTTTGTTTAGCGAGTCTAGCTCACTTTTACACATAGTAACCGAATCTTCAAGTTCCTCATTTTTCTTTTTAAAATCCATCTGCTGCTCCAAACGGACGTGCAAGGAAGCCAACTCATCTTCTGTGTGCTTAAACCTTTGTTCCAAGTTACCACGCAACGTTACACACTGATCTCTTTCTTCAGCACTGAAAGGAAGATTTAATTTCTTCGTTAGAATGAGATTTGAAATTGTGTTAAACATTTTTGTATACTGTGATGAATAATAATCTGAAAAAAGAATTTGGCAATGATTGATGATATTATTACCGTGCATAGTGCAAGTATAAGTCACAAGCATAAATTTTCATGAAAAACAAATTCGCATACATTCGTTGCCTTGCAAATTATATGACAATCATAATCTAGAAAGAGTAGAAACTCGCAATATTTCTGCAACAGTCTGACATCAATATTTCAAGCAGCTACCTTCATTATAAACATTTAACATTTAAACGGCATAGAAACATAACTCTTTGGTAACCACAATTACCGCAACTAAATTATATACACCAATGACCGTCATTCATCGCAGAGACAGTGGTTAAAAAAAATTCAAAGTACGTAGTAAGGTTTTACTTGATGCAACCAAGGAGGCTGCATTACCATTGCAATTTAGGCTCACCTTATTTTAAGCTGTTCGTTCAAGTCGTCGATCTGCCTGATGAGCTCGAGATTCTCGGAAGACAGAGTCCACCAGCTGCAGACGAGCATGAGACACGCCAGCAGGAGTCCTCCGACTAAGAGGGGCGGGCATCTGCCTCCGCCGACTCTCATACTGTCGATTCCCATCACTCTTGCTTTCGTGTCGTACGCCGGCTCCCGCTCAACGGAACATATGCCACCTGAATCGTCGTGATTTGTCTCTGCAAACAATCTACGTGTCACGCACGCTTTTTGCGAAACGTGATCCGCGCGTAACCCCACTCCGTGGAATGCGATACTTGTCGGGCGACAAGGCGAATTCCACGTTAATGTCGTCGACGACGCACGCGACGTTTCGCCCCTCTCAGGAATAGTTTCGCGTGATAGCCATTTAAAAATCGTGTATTTTAGGCACTTTAGGGGGGCGTGCACTGATATACGCCGCCGGCACCGGCAGCGATATAACGCGACGCCAGAATCCAGATAATGACAGCGTTTTCCGATTCCGATCCTTTCTGCGGACACGTGTATACAGGGTGTCCCAGAAAGAACGCGTTAAAAATATTAGGTGTAGTAAAAAGTCATCGCGTATTTTTTAGCTCAAAGTTATATATACAATATCTTCGTAAATAATAAATAAAATAAAAATTAAAAAAAAGGTTTTAAAAGCTTGAAATCTCTACTTTTAAAAGCTTATCACATTTTTTAAGTTTATATGAGTTTGATAATTTTTACATACCAAAAACTACGAGCTGAAAAAGACGAAAAATTTTCTTCTCACTTTGTGGATTTGTAACGTGTCCAAAACGAATTTGAGAAAATTTTCGATTACCTATCGTGAAAGCTTGATACTTTCCCTACAAAATCGTTTTTTTTTAATATTCCTACGACTTTTGATTACTGAGTTATCGCGGATTAAATAAAAGAATTATTTTGACTTTAATTGCTCATAACTCCATTAAAAATTGTCGTATCGTATAATTTAAAAAAGAGATTTTTAAAGCTGAAACTTTACTCTATTAAGATATATTTATATTGTTGGTAAGAAAGTAATTGCGGTTTTTACTGATAGATGTCTTTTAAAAAAACGCGATGACTTTTTACTACACCTAATATACGATTACTTTACCGATCCGAGATTCTATTTCCTCTTCGAGTACTCGATCGAATAATATATTTCTGTTATTATTTTTTTGTATTAAATGTTGGCTAATTTTTTTATTAAACTTAAAATTTGCACGCGTGTGACTTTATATTTATTATAAATTAAAGTTTTTATGTCTTTATTAAAATAATTCAATAAAATCTCTCTCTTTGCTTTTAGAATTGAGAGTAATAAAAAATATATGTCGTTAAGAGACGTCAAAAAAATGTTTAATATTATTTTATTTTATACATCTATTGTTTCTATCAGCAAAATTGACAATCGACGACTGGAATACCTAAACTGACTGCACTGTATTTAAAATGATCGATCGATATCTCTCGCTACCTATTCATTTTCTGGAAGTACTTGTTTATTTGGTCATATTCACACCACTTTTTTATTTATTTAATATCGTTAAAAAAACAAGATTGAATTTTTCTTTGCAGCTATTTTAATTTTTAATTTTGGCCCGGCGTTCCCAGCAAACGAGAATGGATTGAAATGGATTCAGAGTTTCAGAAATATTGATTCACGAATGTTAAAATAAATGCTTTTCAATCCTGAATGCATCTTTATTCATTTATAGGAATTGCATGGAGCATATCTCTATGCCTTTCAATCTAAAAATAATATTAGCTTTTTCCGTGAATCGTGAATACTGTTCAATTCAAAATTTTGAATAGGAAATACAGTTTTTCAATCCAATCGCATCCAATTGAATCCAATTAAATAAAAAAAAAAAAAAAAAGTATTCGTTATTTAAAATACGCATTCGGATAGAAAAAAAATTTCAATCCATTCTCGTTTACTGGGTACTTATCGGCATTGCTACAATAATCGTAAATAATTGTAATTATAAATTTGTTTTTAGTTTAATGAAATAACAATACTTTCAAAAACTAATTTAAAAAGTATAATAGTTAAATTTTGATACGATACTTCGTCAACCAGCGAATCATCTTGCTGACAGAAAATTGTAGTTTTATTTAAAATTATTTTTAAAATAATTAATCGTGCTTGTCTACATTCTATAACTGTTAATAGAAAACGTATAACACTTTGCATGTAATACAATCGATTTCTAGATCCTTGATGGAGATAGATTTACGGTTTGGTCATTTAAGGACGATTATCCCCTCTGTAAATGCTGATGAATCATCACGCCGCATAAAATCCGCTGGATATGCATTAGTAAAAATGACCTTGCTGCTATCTTTCCTTTCACGATTCCCAACAAAATATCATATATTGATCTACCACTATTTGCAATTTAAACGACTAAAGGAGTTTTAACATACATATGTATACAGTAGCAGATTGAATTAATTCGACGTAAAAGAAATATTAGTCTATAAAAAAGTTGATCGAAAACGGAAGGATAAATTATCTTTTTACTTTATACATTTTTTATAAGTAAGTAGGTAATAAAAGTCATAATCGGAAGTTTTTTACACGCACTAAATCACTGAATATTATTCTAAAGAATTAATCTTTTTATGCTCATACATCCATATATTTAAATTAAATGTAAAATAAAGTTAATTAATTTTTGACTTAAACAAACACCTCAAATTACGTAACTTATAATACGTACTAACAGCAATACCTTTAATTTGCAGTATCACGCTAAACAGGTCAGGATTTTAGCAGACGAGCACAGGCAAACATCTACAAATAACGCACTTATTTACAAAAACATCGCATTTATTCTGTTCTTTTAATTATGTATATATAACATATATTTACTTAACACTGTTCCATCGAAGAGAACTCATAGCCGATCAGAGCAAACAGAATATATATCCGGTCTTGATGAAAAAAAAAAAAAAAAAAAACCAACAGGATAGTGTCACCGGATTTACGGCACGCGATTCTTTCTAATCAACTAATTAGACACAGAGTTCAGGACAATTGAAGAATCGATCGTAGATTGTGAGTACTGTGAGCAGTCCTGTCCGTCAACAGGATGAGACTGATGCGCGGCTCGCCGTTTGTTCGCTCATTATCTCGACGAGCGCGATCGCAACCAGTAACACCGGTCTGATAAAACGCATTCCCGCTCGCGATGCACTGTTCGCAGCGATCGAAACTGTTTCTGACACTTATCTATACGGTAATAGGATCGCTTACTATTCATTTATGCAGTATTTTCTCCTCTTATAGAGACTCTATTTTACACAATTTTATCAATCTACTTTTTTGATTTCGTCAAATCTTAGAAAAATGGAAATTCGACGCGTATTCATAAATTTTTATCGATCATCTGACGCGAGAATATCGAGTAATATCGTTAGTAATGTGAGCCGATTAATTTATATCGTCATTTTGAATAACTGCGGACTTGATTTATACTTTCTTCAACATTCGATTATTAATATCACTTATCATATACAAAATATATTCGAATTAATAAAAAGAGAACACGGCTATGTTTCCATCAATTTTAGGACTTATTTAATTTGATTTAATTTATTCATGTTCGAGTTTATCTTTTCTATTTTTTTTTCTCTCTCTATTAATTTCATATCTTATATAATACCTAATGTTTATACAATGAATAATTTCAATAAATTATACAGTTGAAATAAATCCAAGCCATAATCATTATTGAAAATGAATAAATGCACGAGTACGCAATTTATTCGTTTCTTTCAAGCGGAAAACAATCACTACTTTCCGAACATCCGGTATTGTTAATTTATTCATAGCGATGTACTCCGTATTGATGCTTCATAATGCGTTAGAGTCGCGTGAAGGTTGTTTTTCGAAAGTGAACAAACCGAGTACGCAACATTTTCTTTTATCGCCTTTTCACATTCTATACAATACTTCTTTACAATGCTCGGTTATACATATATGTTTTAAGAGAAATAAAATGTTATCATAAATTTCTCTAACGGCTTTCTTGTGTTTTTTGCATCATTGCGTGTCAGACGCTGGAATTAATTAAGGATCATTTGTATCGTGATCTGTGTTTCTTGATTATACTGATACTGCTGGGAAACGTGAGCCGGTCGTTACATCGTTTTTGTTTATCTATTGCGAGGAAAAGATCAAGTTTACTTCGATCGAAATAATCACAAGATACGTACGATAAGTAACGTAAGATAACGTTTCTACGTAATGTTTATAACGTAATTCGGTGAATCGAATGGCAAAGATGTAAAGTTTAATTGATTTTTACCTTAATTTGGAAATTACAGATGAATTTTTCAATGATTATTGAAAGTCTACGAATTGAAACTAAATGTATTTGCCATCGACAAATTCAATTAATTTCTTCTTTTTAAATGATTTATTGTCAGTGATCGGTAGCACATGTGCTACACACGCAATTGTGAAAATTGCGATGCAATTTACAGTGAGAGTTTGCATTTATTGTATTGTGTATTAAATTCGTGCGACAAAAGCGACGATATTTCTTGTCTAGACTCTGCAGTTGGAAAATATTGCACTAATCAGTTCTAAAAATAATCTGCAAAGCCACGTTAGACGAACGAATAGATATTTGATGTCTCTTCCATATATTAGATGTACAAATGATTCAATGAAAAAGCAATTCGTTCCTTCGTAATTCCTTAGGCTAACCATGCGTCTTTATTTTTCTGCTGTCAATCGCAGACCCTACTTAATGACATCGTATTCATTCAAATAAGTATAACGTAATAAATATTTTAATATATATATATATATTAAATATATTTAATATATATATTTAGATAGGATGAATAATTTTCTATATTCTCTTATATTAAAAAGATACGAAAAACAATGTAAAAAATATATTGAACATAGAGATTCTTTTTCACTTTGAACGATTTTTTCCGAACTTATTGTGTTACATTCATCGTTATGCAAAGGAAAAAAAAGTAAGTAAATGGAACAGGTGTTTTATATAAATACAAATTTTGAATATATAGTTAGAATATTGTGATAAAAAAAATATGTGCATCGGGTCTGCGATTAGGCACGCCAGTTCCGTAAATATAGCGATATCCGATTATTATCTAATGTTATTCGAAGGACTTATTTACAGTGTGATTCATTGTAAATCCTTAGAAGATGTATACGAGAGAGAAAGGATTGTAATTAACAATTACAATCTTCACTTCCTTACTTGTAATTTGTTACGTATATTTAATTTTATATATGCGCTTTCTACACACATCTTTTTATAATTCTCTCGCACGCATCATTCCAATTTACATAGTTATAGCTCTTATTACAAAACGGCATAGTAGTTATATACTCATCACTATATATTGCGAAACTTTCGTCGTGTGATGTACTATTATAAATCAATTAGATACACTCACAATCAAGAGTATCTAATTTTTGTCCGGCGACACGTGTAGGTACATCGAACCGGAAATCCTTATCAAAAAATACAAATCCGCTTAATATCGTTGCAGGTTTCATGCAGTGCAATATCATCCATTTAGCACACATTATCCACAACGCGCTAAATTATATCCATCGAAATATCATCGCAACCTTTTATTATCCTATTATATAGCGCGTAATAATCACTTTCACCATAATCTTTTTATCGGTGTTTTCTAATAACCTGCGAATTTTTAAATATACGATTAAGATTTAGTATAGAAAAAGGATTTGTAGGAAAGTCATGGTCCGACGCTGACTTGAATCTTTTGGTCTCTCGTACAGCAGATTAGTTCAATCAGATTGAGAATCTTTTCAATCGGTATATAAAAATAAGATAGTAAATAAATTATGTATTTGCCAATCATTATTTTCTATCTTTAGTAAATTAGAAATTAAAATAATAATTTATTATGAAAATGTCTAATTAACTTCGCCCAATTTAGTATATGTCTCAGTGTTATTAATTACTGAAGTAATATTATTTTTAATATTATTTTTTTAAATCACTAATATCAGTAGGAAACGTAACAATTCTATTCGTGTTTTTTTTTTGTATAACAATTCTGCTCGATTATGATTGAATAAAATGAGACAGGAATTCAATAAATATGTATGATTCGTTACTGCCAAACAAGACATTAATTCTCAAAAACATAAAGTATTTTGAAGGTATCAATAACTATAATAAATTTTGTAATATTTTTATTGTTGTCGCTGTAGTATTTTTGCAATAAAATTTATAGTGTTTATACGTAAAGAAAAAACAAAATACAAATTCGTGAAATGGAAAGTTTATAATACAGAAAACAAAAAGTTAATTACTATAAGAAAAGTGACTAAATTAAAATCAAGCAATTTGTTCAATTTTGAAGCATAACACATGTATACATTTTTATAAGAACATAAAAATATATTGTTTTTTTTTCTAGTGTCCATAATTCATACAATCTGGTATAAAGCATAATGAAGGTAAAGATTGTATATCGTATAAGAAATTTATCTATATTTATTTGCACGACATACTTCGGTGAAGAGTATAAATGCAGTAGAGTAGCAGGCGATTTACAAAGAAAGGGATACCGGTAAGACGCATGGTTGTAGTGACAATCCAAGATATTTTTATACACAAGACTTGTGTATACAGACACAGATATAGATTAGTGTCATCTCCTGTCAACAAAATATATAAACAAAATTAAACAGCTGACTCCTTATTGATTAGATACAGATAGTCGTTCTATTTTTTCTCGTTTTTTTTTTTTAACATAGAGGATCAGCACGAACAATATTAAAACAATGCATTTAAAATGTATATACCATTTAGTTATCCCATTTACATTATACACACTATGTCTTCATCTGCATTTCCAGGCAATGTTTCTAAAGATGTCGAGTATAAGAATCCATGTAAAAGATAAACAATTGCAATTGTACATTTAATTTAAAATTCTTTGGTACTACGAGAGTACCCTCCATTGGAGATAATCTTTCTATAACATACAGATTTCCTAGTAAACTTTGTAAACGTAAAACGTCAATATAACAAATTGAGCGTTTGGAACGCTGTGTTAGTAAATGGTGTTCTATTTGCTTATGACATATATGGATAACGGAAAGCATATGTATATGGATAATCTAAAATAAAAATATACGCTTAAATTATTGCAGCTTTAACATAGCCCCAAAGTCAACTGAGAGAAATGAGACTACCGACAGCTTTCGTAAACTTTTCCACTTATCAAAAGCTTATCCAGTATTTTGATTAAAATATAATATTATGCTCAAAAAAAGTGTTAGAGGAATATTACATGTGCGCTCCTTTCTAAAACGATATTGTATCTTTTTCTCTTACCTTTCCTTCGCGCGATTAATTGTCCAATATTTGCTATTTGTCTTAGAGCTATAAAAGATTAGAATTTATGTTAAGGATATACAGCCTACAGTTATTCAGATATATCAATATTCAAACAATTGTTTCGTTGCTGTCTAAAAATATCCTTAACTTTTCATGTGTGAAGTTTTCTTTTATCCACTAAAATATGAATAACCATTCTAGTGCCCGATTCTTAAAGATATTCATTAATTACATATATAGTATAATTCATTTAATAGATATATTATACAAAATATCTCTGCATCGTTGCAATTGTTTGACAAAAGCATACAAGTAACTTAATATTACACATGTTTAATAGATAATTTTATATTACGGGATGCTTCTTAGTATCGATAACATATTCCTGTCGCATTTGGCAGTAACACAAAAGTATCGGAATAATATATAGCATCGATCGTCACGTAAAACTTGATCGATGACAATAAAAGTTTCCGTTACTGCGTGAAACTAAAACATAAACGAGCAGATTGAAATAGGAGATTAATCAAGGTTAGACAATACATATATCTCCCAATTATTCTATCTTATGAAAAAGTATTTTATTACTTCAGAATGCGATAAACACAATTTTTCAGTGCGAGAATTTTATGTACACTAAATACCCTACATTTCAAAAGCGAGCTTACTCTGCATATAATGGTGAATGCAAAAAGAATGCAGATACTCTATCAATGATAAATATATTATAAAGAATTTGGATGTTTAAAATAGACATCTTTATCAAATATATATATACATATATATATATACATATATATATATATGTAATATATATATATATATGTGTAATATATATGTGTGTAATATATATAATATATATATATATATGTAATATATACATATATATATATATATAATTGTGTAAACAAATGTATGTAAAATGTCGAACATGAATCTTGTTCGGTTATTCATTCCCATACAATGTCATACATTGAACTCATCTATTGCCAGATAATGAGAAAATCATAAATGAACATGCCAGCCGTGTTCTTACGTGATGCAAGTATGAGCATTTAGATGCGATATGTCGTACCGTTCGTTAGAAAACGCTATAAACATGGAAAAAACTTACTTAACTCCAAAAAATAACCATGTCGCCATTAACGGTACTTATGTCTTTACGGAAAAGATTCTCGCGCACTCTTACGAAAAAATAGGATGACGAGTAAGAAACGTAGTACAGAAAGACGTTGACGTTCATACTGAACACTAAAGAATACTTTGCTCTTCCAATTCTTACACATAGGTTGAGTCTACGGATACCTCTTTTTTCTTTCTTTCTCTTTCTCTCTCCTTCCACCGTTTTCTCGTCGTTTCTTATCGCACGTTCATATCTTTCGCTTACTTGTATATCACGTCATTTAGCTGATAATACATTGATTTCATTATCGTTGTTAGGCATATAGAAATTAAATAATGAGTAACGTTGCTTATAGGAGTTTCGGCTGTACGAGGCCAGGGAGATAACAGGCTCACGAGAAATTATCACTAGGTGGTTCCGTTTTCATCTTCTTCTGTGGAGAAGTCACTTGCGAGCGTAGATCTGTGCTAGCGGGTCTCTTCGCTTGCGAATTACTTTTCACTGCAGTGGTTGGATCTGCTAATAACAAAGTGTTTGTTCAGGTGTATTCCTTTGAAAAAATTCGTTAAGACAAATTGCGCGACTAACCTTGCAACCACCTAACTTGAGTGGCTGGTCCGTATCCTTTGTCGTTTCGTGCTGCTATTCTAAAGATTATAGCCGGTTTCGTAGTGGTGTCTACGTGAGCGGCATTAAGGGCACTATTGTTCACCGAACAAGAATTACTCGAACCGCAATAAACTCTAATAAAAGCTAACTGATTTGGATTCGACACAACTGTTTTTGGTTCTCCGTCATTGTTCAACGCGGTACTTCGCACTGCCAAATAGACGGAATATTCGAGAATGGGCCCAACGTTACTAGAAGGTGGTTCCCAAGAGATTTGTGCACCGTCTACAGATTTTGATATCTTTATAGCACTCGGTGCGCCCGGGAATCCCGGAAGACACGTCTTGAATGCCGCTACCTATAACGAAAGTGAGGGTTTACAATCAAATTCGCAGATTTTTTTCTCTGTTAAAAAAACTTCTCTTTCTACCTATCGAATGTCGCTAAATATAAAATTGAATTGGTTACCTCGCTCCAAGGACTTCGTCCACAACTATTCACAGCGGCAACTCTAAACTTGTAGGCAGTTCCTGGTTCTACTGCTATTTTAGTTCTTCCTTTAAAAACATCCATTGTTAAATTCTGTGTTACATCTAATGGCTCATCACCAGGAAGATAATAATGCTGAACAGTAAAACAAGTTCCTTTTATCACTCCCACATCATACCATTCTGCCTCTTTCTTTTCTTCTTCGCTCTATAAAAAAAAAAAGTTAATAACAATATTTGTATTTCATTTAAAATAATAATAAAATAATACAGACAATTCATAAAATCTACCTGTTCATTTTTTATTTTCATCGTTGGTTCTGCCGACGATCCTAAAGCAGCAGTAGCTAATGTTGTCAAAGCTGTTGAATCATCTCCTGTTTCTGATCTAGCATCATTAATTTTTTCTTGTTTCTCTCTTTGAAGATTTTCTTTCTTTGAAATGACAAAGTCATCTTTTACCTCCATTTTCATGGGAGTATGTACTTTTTCCACTTCTTTCTCGACAGGTGCAGCGACACCATTGATCGGTGATATGGGCAAATCGGGCAATATGGCCTGTTCGTGTTTTATAAATTCATCTTCCGGCTCTGATTTCATTTGAATGGTTGGTATAATAACGGGGGTTATTACATTATCTGCCGCAATCGCTGTACTATTATCAGTAATCATCGGTTCATCATCTTCGTTTGATTTTATAAGAGAACTCTCGGTTGGAAGATCAGATTCCAGGTCTTCAATTTCGTCTTTTATCTCAATTTTCTGAGTATCGTCTTGGGGTTGTTGCGATGCAGCTGTGTCTTCGGTAAGATTTTCAGATATTAGCGATTTTTCGTTTTCAGACAACGACTCACACTTAATGTCTTTCACCAGGCTATCCTCATCTTGCTGAGTTTCGTTGATTTCCGTTGTTGGATTCACAACGTCCGTTAGAGAAGTCTGTTCAGATGAAGCCTCAACGGCTGATTGTACTAAAGGCAATTCGGATTTTATTACTTTTTCATCATCGACTACTGATTGAGAATCCTTTATCTCCTCTTTTTCACTTGGTAACTCTGAATCATCAGCATTAATTTCCATAGCTGCTTTATCATCTACTGATGAATTATCAACATTTTCAGCTTTCTCAGTTTCACTAGTGGTAATCGATTCAGGAAGATCGGCTGTTGTCGCTCCTTCATTCTTTTCTCCAGCCTCGGCAACTTCTTTTACAGCCGATTCCTCCGTTTGAATATTTTCGGATACATCAACATTTTGTTCTGTTATTTCTGCCGATTCAGCGTTAGACAATTCAGTAGCATTTTCCGCAGCAGGTTCCTCATCTACATCCATTTTTTCTTCATCTTCTAGTAAGAGATCGTCTATCGGACCATCTACTTGCGGAAGCACAAAGTTTCCGTCACCGTCAACTTGCATTGGTTCTCCTGCACTCATCTGAGAAACTAAAGCAGCCGCTGTGCTCGCTTCGTTACCATTACAGCTATCTTCCATTTTATCATCACCGCCGGCACCATCATCCGTAGCTACCATGAATGATAAACCACCAGATGATTCCTGAACCGGATCTATCAGACCAGCTTCTGCCGCTAATGCAGCTAATGCAGCATCAGTAGTAGCAGGCCCATCAGAAGTAGATGCTAAAATATTATTTTATCGTGTAAATTAATGTCATAAATAATTTTCATCGTTTTATGCTATCGCAATATAACTTTACCCACCCAGAGAAGCTGATGGTTGTTTTTGCGATGAAACAAACAGCATTTTGCTAGCGTCTATTGAATCTGACGCACTAGAAGTAGTAACTATGGAGCTACTACTTGTTGGTAAAAGCGTCACCGTCTTTGCGCTTATACCCGCGGGCATTTGCAAAGTCACTGGTTTTCCAGATACAGCTACGGCTTCCTACAGTTTGACAAACACTTATAAAGAATTCTTATATGCTAATTATCATTGTTTAGTAATAATTTAGTTCATATCTTGTAAAAAAATACGTAAATGTTTGTTGTTACACTTACAGGTGCCTTTTGTATCTGTGGTACTGTAACGAGTTGATTCTTGCCAGTATTAAAGATGGTTTGCGCACCGGTCTTCGCAGCAATAGTCACTGTCTTTGGTACACCGCCTTGTCCTGGAACTGTGATGGTTAAAGGTTTTCCAGCCGTTCCACCGCCCATCGCACCAGAGGAAACAACAATCATTTTGACTCCTTGTTGATTCGTGACATGATTGGTAGCTGATAATGGCAAAACATTTACAGGAGTAGCTACAGAAGTAGCTCCTTGTCCTGCACCAGCTTGTGATGTTGTTACAGCTTGTACAGCTCTTAGACCAGAGCCTGTGGTAACAACGATAAATTGGTTGGTTCTGCCGACTAATCCACTATTTCCTGTCGGTTTAGTGATCATTATGGTTTGCTTGCCCGTAATGTTCTGTCCTTTGCTCATCGCCACTATGTTGGACGTTTTCATAGTCGTGAGGATTTTTGATCCCGCAACCGTATTAGGATTTACTAATCGCAGTATTGTCGGTCCCTGATTAAGAGGTTTCGCGCCGGTTGTTTGGACACTTTTGCCCGGGATAAGGCTTACCTTAGGTACTACCATTCCTTGTCCAGTTTTCAAAAGATGCACAATCTGTGGTTGACCAGCTATATTTTGGCCGGGCTTTTGCAGTATGATCTGCTTGCTCTGCTGTGGTGAAGCAGTACGCAACACTGTCGCGCCAGGTGCAGCGAAACGTATTTGCTGACCCGGCTGTACGTTCTTCATTCTGATAGTGTTGGATGCAGTCGCAGCCGCAACTGCAGTTTGTGGCACGATCGAAACATTGTTCATAGTAATTTTTGGAGTGGCTGCTGCGGCTGCGGCCAAAGCAGCAATTCCAGACATGGCAGCGGGCGTTTGACCAGCCGTAGTTGTAGTGGTAGTAGTGATAGTAGTAACAGTTGTTTGCTGCTGCTCAGTGGTAACCACTGCCATTGCTGCTGTAGCCACTGCTGCTGAGGAAGTGACCAGAGGAGACCGAATACGTATGACGTTACCGGTTGCGACTCTCGGGGTCATAGGACTTGTCGACTTTTGCACTGCTTGCGATGGTACTGGTTTTTGCACAGGACTTGCACTTTGAACTCGTAATGGAGTTGCTACTGCCGTTGCCACAGCTGTCGCAACGGATGCAGCTCTGACGGCGGCAGCAACAGGTGGTGTAGTCGTTGGAAGAGCGGCCATAGTAGTCACAGGCGGAGATGTGACAGGTACAGTTGCAGGAGTTGCTACCATTGTGGAGGTTGTTATCGCAACAGGAGTGCTGACGATAGGCGCAGTCGGCGTCGGTGCGCTTACCAACGGATAGGCACTACCAGTTGCCGCTACTGGAGGCATGTCATACTTTTGTATTTGAAGAATATAGTATTGCGCGGACGGGCTTACTGTCCAGCTGACTTCCAACGATTGCGTGGAAGCCCTAATCAGCTGAACTCTGGAAGGTGCCGCTGGTTTACTAACTTCAAGGTACCACAGATCTTTACAGCAAACCTAGACCAAAAAAAAAGAATCATTTCGTTAATACAATAGTATATCATCCAATCAAAAATCATGCTATTCTAATTAATCCTAACCTGATTATTCCAAGCTTTGCGATAACCATCTCTACCAGACCATACATAAAGTCTACTGTGTACACCAACTGCACAATGACCAGCACGAGCACGAGGAACATTCTCCTCCAAGGAATCAACAGTCAATTGTTCCCAAGTGAGAGTTTCTGAAACAGTAACATTTAATAATATTTTTATCTTCTGAACTGCATTGATTAGATTATCCATTTAATATATCAAATTGTATGTTCAACAGTAAAATTTTATCATCTTTTATTGACTAAATAATTTTAGAAATTTAAAGATTACTTTAATTTATATAACACTAATAAATAATAATAAGGCTCTGTAAGTATAAAATAATATATTTTATACTTACAAAAGAAGGGCAAAGAGCCAGTAATGTGTAGTAACAAACTTTAATTAAATTAAAATTCAATCATAAATTACAAAACGACAAACAAACGTTTTGACTCCGCTCGAGTCATTTTCAATGTTGCAGTAATATTCAAACATCGCTATAAAAATATCTATGGTATTATATTCTTCATATCGTGTAGCGTCTTGCGAGTCAGTTCAGATATCAGAATTCAAAGTAGTCAGAAAAATATTCTAGAAAAGTGACCGTGAACAAAACATGAATACTTGATACATGCGAATTAATAATATATATATAATATAATCACCTTGTCAATATCGGTAAAAGTGTTGAGAGTCCATTAATAAAAAAGAGAGAAAAGCAGATAGATGGTAATCCATATCGCACAAAGGTTTTTTTTTTAAATTTGAAGCAAATTTGCAAAAGTAGCAAACATCTGATTTCCACAATATCGAATAACGCAATGTCGAAAAGGAAAACACTAATCGGGAACAGAAAACGGCAAAAAAGGAGAGGAAAAAAGGAAAGAAGATATTAGGAAAAAGAAAGAAAAGTATAATGCTAGAATACGCTTCGGGCAAAGACTCCGTGTCATTTTGTCTGTTTATTTCATTTTTCTGTTTTTTAATGTGTACTATTTCAGATATTAATCTTTTATTATGTGAATCTTTCAGATATTGTATTAACGTATGGAATAGTAAAAAACTTTTCTGTGTTATCCTTGTTATTCTTCGAACTATTAATGTTATTAATATGAAATTTAATTCTATTATGAATAGTCGAGAAAATAAAATGTAGAGGATATCCATTCTTTAAAAAAATATTAATAGCGTCAATTAAATTATTTTGTTGGAACTTCGGATGACACAACCGAAAAATCTTATCCACAACTCCTAATCTGAATAAGTTTTTTAGATACCATGTTGATCATAGATGAACAGAGGCTTATTTTCGATGTATATCGGAAGACAACCTTTTCCGGTAGATATCTTAATTTCCATTCACACCATCCGCTTTGTCACAAAAGATTTTTCGGTTGTGTCATCGGAAGTTCCAACAAAATAATTTAATTGACATTATTAATATTTTTTTAAAGAATAGATATCCTCTACATTTTATTTTCTCGACTATTCATAATAGAATTAAATTTCATATTAATAACATTAATAGTTTGAAGAATAACAAGGATAACACAGAAAAGTTTTTTACTATTCCATACGTTAATGCAATATCTGAAAGATTCACACCTATCATTAACATGTTTAATTGTAAATTGGCCTTCACCATCCCTAACACATTAAAAAATTTTATAAAGAGAGAAAAGATAGGCTGGAACATGTACATAATCAAAATGTGGTTTACAGAATATCCTGTGAGAGTTGTGATGTTAGTTACGTTGGCGAGACTAAAAGACAGTTAAAGACTAGACTGCATAAACATGTTTCAGATATTAATATAAGTTCAAAATCTCCATCGATGATCTCTAACCTCCGTATGGAGGAGAATCACAAATTTTAAATGGGATAAAGTGGACTAGATATAGAATCATCATATGATAAAAGATTAATATCTGAAATGGTATACATTAAAAAACAGAAACATGGAATAAACAGACAAAATGACACGGAGTCTTTGCCCGAAGCGTATTCTAGCATTATACCTTTTCTTTCTTTTTCCTAATATCTTCTTTCCTTTTTTCCCCTTCTTTTTTGCCGTTTTCTGTTCCCGATTAGTGTTTTTCTTTTCGACATTGCGTTATTCGATATTGTGGAAGTCAGATTTTCGCTACTCTTGCAAATTTGCTTCAAATTTAAAAAAAAAACCATTGTGCAATGTGGATTACCATCTATCTGCGTTTTCTCTCTTTTTTATTATGAACTCTCAACACTTTTACCAGTATTGACAAGGTACATGATTACATTATATATGTATTATTAATTCGCATGTATCAAGTATTAATGTTTTGTTCACGGTCACGTTTCTAGAATGTTTTTCTGACTACTTTGAATTCTGATATAACTGACTCGCAAGGCACTACATGATATGAAGAATGTAATACCATAGATATTTTTATAGCGATGTTTGAATATTACCGCAATATTGAAAATGACTCGAGCGGAGTCGACATTTGTTTGTCGTTTTGTAATTTATGATTGAATTTTAATTTAATTAAAATTTGTTACTACATTACTGGCTTTGTCCTTCTTTTGCATATATTGTTTTATATAACACTATAAAATGCAAAAGAATAAAGAAAGTAAAATAGAAGAAGTAAAACAGAAAGTAAGACTTACCTAGATTCAAGCATGCTAGCGTGCTTGTGCATTTCCACTCTTTCTCGTGTGTCGCGACTTTAACATCGTCGACGACCAATGGCACCCAGCCCCCAAACACATACATTCGATGACCGATTAAAGTGGCAGTATGAAGTGACCGTGGTAAAGGGGTAGGTCCATGAACTACTGGCTTGTTCCAAGTCATCGAATCAACATCGAGGAACCATAAGTCACCTAAACGGCAACCGCTCATGCCACCATAGATCACTAGACAAGACTTGCCTGTGGTACGATCGGTATATGCCACTCCAGTATGGGATTCTCTAGGAGGTGGCGCGTGTCCATGCGTTTGCGGCACATCCCAGGCTGTATGGCCATTAGGAAGAAGTTCGAGCGTGTATAGATCATTCAAATATCTCGGTATATTATTTTTCGGGTCATCACTGTCATTCGCCAGACCTCCAAAAAGGAAGACCCTATTACCAATGAGAGTAAAACTATGTCCTAATCGTGGACATGGTGGTGGTTCATGCTTAGGTGGTTTTGGCTTCAAACGTTTCCACTCCCATCGACTCGCTTGTAGTTCATACAACTCGTTAGAATATTTGCCATATTCTACCATTCCACCAAAGACAAAGATGCGAGTACCATCGACAACAAAACCATATGCCGCACAACCTGGAGGAATGTCTCCCTTCGTCGAAGGCACAAACCACTGATTTGTTGCTGCAAAGATATACCTTGTATAAATATCTTGATGCAAGATTAGATTCCAAAATTTATATATATAATATTTTTTTTATGTAAATTTTTTAATACAATATAAGATAATAATCTTTTTTTTCTATTTCTTATTAGTAGTACATAAATATATTTAATGTATATAAATGCAAAAAATATATAATTTGTTGTATATGTTATTAATATATGTAATCCATATTGTTTTACATTTCTATACAAAATTATATACATAACAGTACAATTATATACATATTATAATTACAATTATATACATTATATATATAACAATATAAATATTTCAAACAGGTAATTAGATTTTGCAAAATTTTTTAAATAATTTAAAATGTATAAGTTAATAAAAAAATTTTTAATACTATTTAAACTTAATTTTAAAACAATCTTATATACAAAATTAGATTATAAATACCATAGGATGTAAAGTTGATTCATATATTTTAAAACAAAGTAAAAATGATAAAAATGAATGAATGTATGTATGTACAGAGAATAACTAAAAGATTGCAACACATTTTTTTTAATAAATTATGAAATGCAGCCTGTTCACCAAGCGATTAGCTATTACTTATGGATCCATAAGTAAAAATCCGTCATTCGGTGAATAGGCTGCATTCCAAAACCTATTTTTAAAAAAGTATTGCACCCTTTTAGTTGCTAACTGTACGCACTAGAATATTTATAATTTCTTAACTTAACTGGGTTCGACATTTAGTAAACTTACATACTTTTATAATTTTCACTTCGTTTCAAAATACATAATCAATCATATTTTACATCTTTTCTCTTTATCTTTTCAACGTTTAGATGTATGTTAATTATATTTTAACAGTGCAGAAAATATAATATAACTAGAGTCCGATCGAAACTTTTGCCGAAACTGAACCGAAACATTCGGTTACATATCAATTTTAACTGAAACCGAAACTAAAAATTAGGTATCCTATAAAGGCCACGTGTATAAACACGCGCATATATTCATATACTTTTAATTTAATATGCATATATCATATACTTTTTCTTCATAAATATTACAATTTATTGAAACAATAATTAAATTTCGAAATCGAAAATCGAAATTTCGGTTAAGTGTCAATTTTGACCAAAGAATATAAATACCTCCTTCTTCCTAAACATCATAATTTAATTATTGAAATAATAATTACACACATTAAAATTAATATTTATGAAGAAGAGCTACATGATGTCGAAACTGACACGTAATGAGTGTTCAGTTTCAGTAAAAGTTTCTGTCGAATTCTAAATATAATATTAAAAAACTAATTAACGAGTGTTATTGGTTGAGTTCAGTAAAAATAGCGGCTTTGCAACTATAAAATTCTTTAATGTTTGGTCTTGCCCTTAATTGTAATTCTTCAGTAGAATCTAAATGTGCGTCCAATAATATTAAAGAATATCTAAGCCTATTCTACAATGTGCTATTTGTTTCCTGTTTCTTGCTTTTTACCTCTTGCTTTTTCCTCCTTTGCCGTTTTATCAACAATTGTATTTCTTGCTACATGTTTCCTGTTTCTTCCAAAGTATGTTAACTTTTATCTCGGCGACATAAAACAAAAAACCGGATAAGAAACAAAAACACAAGATAAATAATAGCAAAAAACATAAAACAAAAAGCACATTGTGGAATAGATTTTACAATTGTGTTTATGATGCTAAAAATGGCTGCGTTCAACAGAGAAAGCAGCTTTGCAACTGTTGTAAAACTTTTCAATATGATTGGTTTATATACATTTAGATCCATAAGGAACCAAAAGCAAGAATAAATCGTATTGAAGAGGCCTGCTGTTCTTTTTAGCTGGATACTTATCATGGAACATGTTGAAATGAATTCCAATCCGAATTATTCCATTTTTCCTAGAAAACACAATAAGTCTGTTCTTATTGACTGAACTTTTGCACCAGTTCATCTTTCCTTTTCTTTCCTCCTGGAGAGAAGAGGAAGAAAGATGAAGTGGCGCAAAAGTTCAGCCAAAAAGAACAGGCCTAATAGAAATCTAAGGAATAATTGAATAATTCCGATTGGAATCTATTCCGACTTGTTCCATTGAACTTCTCTTGCGCGATTCATCCTTTTTCCTTTTCTCTCCATGTTGAAGAGAAAAAGAGAAAAGATGAATCGTGTAAAAACTTTGGCTGAAAGAAACAGATTTAAGGTATCCATAGTCAGACCTCATTCAAGACCGTCTTAGGGGCTTCGCACAATAAAGGTAACAGAATAAGAATTTCAACCTATCAGAAACCTGTGTATTCCACAATACATGATTTCTGATAGATTAAAATTCTTATTTTCTGTTTTCTATTTCTTTTATTACGCGGAGTCCCTTACAAAGTCACGAACCAGCCAAAGGACCTTTAGACATTACTTAGGCTACTATCAGAAATCAGATACATCGGAATACGCGGTTTCTGATAGGTTGAAATCGTTTATTCTTTATTCCTAATTCCTTATTTCTTCTTTGCGCAGAGCCTTAGGAAAGTCTTGAAATAAGAACGGACTGTCCGGTATTCATAGTCGATTCTTATTTCAAGACCGTCTTAAGTAATATCTTAAGACGCTAATGCGGCTCTCTGATTGGTTCGTGACTTCTCCAGACCGTACTTAAGACAGTTTTGAATATAAGATGTGACTATATCGCCCTAAGAATTTTACAACAGTTACAAAGCTATTTTCTCTGCTGAACACAGCCACTGTCCGAGATCTCGAATGGAGAAAGAATTGACCAATCGCATTGAACATGTGATCGAATCGTTCGAATGTGATTTGATTCTCTCCCTCGATCTCGGATCGATTCCCTTGCAAAAATTTCAAAGCTGCTTTTTCTGCCGAGCGCACGTTTCATTTTTAGTTGTTACTCTATCCTTTGCACTCGGAAGATTCGTTTGAGCGACAAAAAAGAAATGGGGAAAGAGAAAAAAAAATTGCAAAGGAAAAGTGCACACGGCGCAGCTACAAAGAGCAGTGACCATATGCATCCCGGCTGTTACCATGGCGAGTTCGCGCGCAAGGACAAACATTTCGAAATCGGACTCGAAGTGCGCGCAGCGGCAGGCGCAGGCGCACGGCAGTCGGCGACGTAGCGCGAGAAAGATAATAATGTACGTGCGGACGCGCGCGGGAGGCGGAAGAAGGGCAGAGAGAAGGAACGAGAACGAAAGGAAAAAAGGAGAAAGAAAAGCGGAGGAGCGCGAACGTGGAATGACGGGAAACTGCTCGGCGCGTTGCATAGCGGCATTGGGGGGGTCGGGGGAGGGAAACGAGCAGGAACGAGGGAGGGGGAACGTTAGAGACAGCAATGGCCGCTCCCGCGCGTATAAACATGTAGAATGACAGACCGTGACGATTTCGCAGGTCCGTCAGGACCGAGCGGCTGTCCCGAGGGAACGAGGACGCTGGCGCGATCGGGCTCGACGGCGAACGCCGGGCCCGGACGCCGTCCGTTCCGTTCGGGAGGCGAAATCGACGCGTTCGCCCCAGGATCCCGGCCGGTCACGGTCTTGTCAACGTATGCCGCCATATTGGTTCGCGGGAATCGCCACTCGCCAGGTACGGCGCCGCGCGGCGTACATAAAGTAAAGTAAAGGGACGCACGGCGTAGCGCGCCGAGTACACTCCGGGGGATCAACTCACCTGTATTGTATACGTGTAGCTCGTCTACGATACCCTCATTCCCGCCGCCAAAAACGACCATGAGATCCTTAATGGCGACCGCCCGGTGGCCATGCCTGGGTCGCGGCTGGGGCCCGGTCGGATTCGCGATCCGCTTCCACTTTAGCATGGGTGCCGCCATGATGACCGTCGATCACATCATTTTTTCATACCGCGCGGTCATACAACACCACTAGCACTACCAACGTCGTTCTCCTCGCAGTTTGCTACTTGTCGTTCGCTGCCACTTGGTTATTTCTTTGCGCGACGCTCGGAGGATTTACACGGGCGTCCCCCCCCCCCTTTTATCACAGAAACCGCAGCCCGTCTGTCGTGACGGCACTGACGGTAGTCGTCGACGGCTTCCGACGACAGCAGTAATACTCGAGAACCAACTCGAATTTTCGTTAAACTTACACCACTTCTTCGAGCCGTTCGAATCGCACCGCTCTCGACGCTGCACGTCCCGATTCTAACCTCACTGAAAGTGCCGTTTCACAGCGCGATCTCCTCCCGCGCGCACTCGTATTCGCTTCCGACGTTTCGAACACCGTGCCGCGACGTCCGAACGTCCGGCGATCGGCTGTTTCACTCGTTCGTTAACGCGCGCTCGCGGCTCGCGTCCACCGCACTTGCAATCGGTGACAAAAGCCGCGGATCGCGAACCAACTCTAGGGGCGCCGAGACTCGCCGCTCCGAGAACAGTATACGTCCCAACGGCGCGCAACACGTACACACGTACAGAAGAGATGACGCGCACCGTGTGTGTGCCTCGACGCGCAAGTATTCGTATGCGTCCGTATTTATGTATACGCGGTGTTTACGGCCGTCGACAACGTGGAACGCTAGAGTGACGACTCGGCACGCGCTGCGATCCGAGCGAATACGCGATTGCGACGCAAGATCCGCTCGTATTGCGACTATCGAGCTTCTCGAGACAATCGAGAACAATCGATGAGATTCTCGAGAATAATTAGTAGTGGTAGTAGTGGCGGTGGTGGTGGTGATAGTAGCGGCGGCGTCGTTGTCGATTTCGGGGAGCCTGAGAGCGTTCTGTGTGCGCGCGCGCACCGATTTTCGCTCTCACTCTCACCTCTTCGCCCGCTGCCACTGCTACCGTACCCTCTCGCGGTGAAACCTGCGTCAAAACGAACGAAAAACGGCGCGGCAAGATATCACTGTAGAACGATCGAGCAACGCTGAGCAAAGCGACGCGTATCCGCAAGCCGATGCTCTTGATGAATGTAGACGTGATTATCGATCACCGGCGACGAGCGATTCCGTTGTACTTATCGGGAAAACTGCCGGAATCTTCGGTAGCTCGATGGCGCGCACGAGCGGCCTTTGCGGACCTCGTCCACCATTGCACACAACGCGTCGGTGACGAGCAGTAACAAGCGCATTGCCAACCGACGCCGTTCTGCGGAATAGTGTAGGGAAACGTTGCATCCGAGCGTTTAATCGATTCGATTTTCGAGGCTGCTTTCGTGGTCGATCCTCGTTTCGATTAGTCCAACTTGAAGGTAAAAATTTGTCACTAGAGTAAGGACAAAAAATCAACCAATCAGGGGTTCAGAAAATTATGAAAATTGTCCAGAAAATTACTAAGAACCCTTACGCACAAAAATGAAAGAAATATTAGAAATAACAATAAATATTAAATATTAGAGTAATAAAAAATTAAGAATAATTTTGAACCATTTGTGCGTTACGTTTAATGTTTAATTTTATATTTCTAATTTTTTGCATCTCTAATATTTAATATTTCTTCCCTTGTGCAGAGCTCTTCAAAGTATTTCAATGTATCTATATAAAATAATTGTATATAAAGATATTATTTAATTGCAAATTATTGCTGGAATAAAGGCTTTCTAAAGAATTTTTAAATTTTATGTAGATAATTAATCAATTTTTTATATACGTTGATAGATTAGATATTATAAACCAAATTTTACACAAAGTAGAGTATAGGCTTTGTTCCAACTCTTTACATTTTGATTTTATATATTATACAAGGTGTCCCATATTTTCGCAACATTTTATTAACAAGATATTTTTTACTAAAAATCGCTAAATATTGATTTTCAATAATTTTTTATTCAAATACTATTAACTTTACAGAAAAGCAAGAAACAAAAATTGTTTATTTTCCTCTCATAAAATTCTGAGAATTTTTTCAGAATTTTTTAATACCATACTTTTTCATGTTGATGAAAATAAGAAAATGCAGCACTAAAAAGTTGATAAAAAATTTTGAAACAATTCTTAGAGTTCTATGAGAAGAAAATAAATAAGTTTTGTCTCTTGCTGTTTTTCTGTAAAATTGATAGTATTTGAGAAAAAAATTATTGAAGATCAATATTCGACAATAATTAATATCTTGTTAAGTGTTGCGAAAATTGCAAAATGGTAGAGGACTTTTCGATTCAATTTAGTCCGCTCTACCTGCTCACTAGCGTTATCGAATGAATTACGGGATACTCTGCAGATACCTATAAGGAATTTATCGTAACTCGGTAATATGATAAGAATTTGTATGATTTTATTCGCAAACATTGCACTCTTTTTACATAAATATTTTTATTTTCTTATAAATCATCCTAGGTTGAGATATTTATCTCGGATAATGCATTATACTTTTATGTCTACTTTTAACACATATTATAAAGCAAAATAATGCTGTAAATTAAAATAGAGCTAGAAATATACAAAAGAAATTGTCACATTCAATTAATAGACAATATTTAGGAGTATGTTCAAGATTCAAATCTTACGCAATGCTAAAGTACAACTACTTTTTGTTAAAGCTAGAAATATTTCTTGCTTCTCTTTTAATTTCTAATTTGAAATTATTAAAACTGTGTATCTTATAATTAAGGAAATCTGTAGATTTCTTGAGAGGAATAATGTTTCATTCCTCTGATTGAAAAATTCATAAATTGATAACGGTATAAATGGAATATTAATGTTCTTTGCCTATCAACGCGACTTCGCATATTTTACATATTGTATCTTTAAACTGTGGACAGTAGCTGGCACCACATAAGGGGCATTTTACTTCCGGTTTTCCTTTGTAAATGGGTGTGAATGTGCTTGCGCACAATGAGAATGGATTGTGCTCGTCGTACACTAATTTATGCTCGTCAACAGGATTCTTGTCACAAGACTGAAAAAAGAACAAATTAAATTTTTCATTTATAGCAATTAATTATATATATAAATATTAATTTACGATAAAAAATAAAATTACCTGTAACAAAACTCGAATTTTTTGTGCAAGTTCTGGATTTGGTCCAAGCTCGAGTAATCTTCTCGCGAACGAAGCGGCGGTTTTGAAATTCTTTAGTTTGTAGAACAAATTCACAGCTACTTGAAGAGTAAGAATTTGATGTACAGGTTGTAGATTGCAATGCGTAAAATAAGCTGCCATTTCGCAAATCCTTTTCTGTTCTGCTAATGTGGCTCTTGGCAGGTTTTTACGCTCAGTTTCCATCTTTAAGCCTAAGATATACTCGCGACAAATCTGAATCAGCTGTTGAGCTTCTGCAATATCTTGCTTAGTATCGACAACGAGTAATGGTACACTTAGCAAGATACTCTGCAGCTTTTCTATCGCCTTGGCAAACTTGCCATTGGTCGTCAACTGATAACACACTTGAAGACGCTGAACTAATTCAGTAAGATGCAATCCCACCGCAGGTAAACCTGTTTTAGATGTGGTATCTTTCCAGTTAGTATCCTTCCAATTTCTTTGAGGATATCCATATAACGATGGTATACTAGGTAAACAAGCATAGGATGTTCTGGAGCGAGAGTACGTATTTAAGAATAGAGATTGATAAGACCCAAACTCCACAACTCCGACTTGATTATTTAATAGTCTGAAAGCCGATTCAAACGATCCAGCCAATATATGATCAACTACCAATTTAGAATTATTAATCCAATGCTGTGGTGGTGAAACCCCTTTAGTAGGTAGACATTCATAATTATTGCTTTCGTCGGAAGTCGCTGCAGCTTCGAGTTCTGGTGGAAGATCGACATCCTCGACATCCCAGCCAGGATTTTCTTCACCTTCTGGCACAATTTCCGTGTCTACGCCTTCTTCGTCATCTATACCGAGTTCCTCGTCATTGCCCCATCCTTCGGGGGTTGCTTCACCATTGTCTTCCAGAGCAAGAGCAGCAGCTACTTGAGTCCTGCTGCGAGACATCATTGCGCCTTCGAAAAAGCCTTTAGAAACAGTCAACAAGGGCCAGTTGTTCTCAGCTTGTTGAATAGGTACAGGTGGACGAAGGTATGTGGCACCTTTCTCCAGCGCAGAAAGTTCCTCGCTCATCGATTCATACTCGCCATCATCCTCTTCATTTGATATTCCGTGAATTTTCTCAGTAACATATGCCAACGATGCTTGTCCAGAGTTCTGTGGACAGAAATTTATACATAATTTTTACGCAGTGTTGTAAAACATACTTATTTATATATTTTAATTGTAATTAATAATCACAATTAATGAAGAGTTCTGATTATACAGGGTGTCTGATAATTAATGATAAAACTCTCGCATAGCGGTAGAATAGACTAAACTGAATCGAAAAGTCTTCAATTTTGCAATTTTCGCAATAGTTAACAAGATATTAATTTCTAAAAATCGCTGCATATTGATTTTCAATAATTTTTTACTCAAATATTATCTTTTAAATATTATCATCTTTACAGAAAAACAGTAAGAGACAAAAATATTATTTTCTTCTCAAAGTTCTGAGAATTTTTTCAGAATTTTTTCAAAATTTTTTAGTACCGTATTTTCTCATGTTGGTAAAAATAGTTGTCAATATATATGTATAAGAAAATGCAGTACTAAAAAGTTGATAAATAATTCTGAAAAAATTCTTAGAAATATTCTTCTCTATGAGAAGAAACTAAACAATTTTTGTCTCTTGCTGTTTTTCTATAAAGTTGATACTATTTGAGTAAAAAAATTATTGAAGATCAATATTCGATAATTTTTAGTAATTAATCTTATTAACTATTGCGAAAAATTGCAAAATAGTAGACCTTTCGATTCAGTTTAGTCCATTCTGCCGCTATGCGAGTTTTATCGTTAATTATCAGACACCCTGTATATACAGAATTATTAATTAATAGATATATAATATACCCGTAAAATCTTAGCCCGTTCATAAATATCTCCAAGAAGTAAACTTCCTTGATATTGACCAGACACATCTTTCCGAATTTCTGCGATTTTTATCATTTTGCGTAGCTTTTCCAAGTTACCAGTTATTAAATAAAGGAAAGCCAATTTCTCGAAGTTCTTAGTTCTTTGATAGCACATTTCCACAACTTGATGATTGCCTTGCAGTAAAGCCGTTTGCGCCAAATTCTCCCAGCATGATTTTTGATCGAGCGATCTCGCCGCTTCCAACGCGACTTCGATATTTCCACATTCAAGTGCAAGACCGAATCTGGTCTTTTCATCTTTCACGAAATGAAGAGCCACTTCTGGATATCCCTTTTGCTGCAAGTACGCTATAATTGATTGCCCAATAAGATTTGCGTTGCGAACCATATGTAAAACTTCCTCGTATTTCCTGTTAATTAATGCTAGCTTGAATTTGTATTCCGTTGAATCTATTCGGAGAATCCTCGGCTTACATTCTCGGTCCAAGCAATAAACTTGATTGCCTTTTACTCTCGTAACATATATCGGTAAATCTAACGTACGAATGATGCCGTAATCACCATTGCTAATTGCGTATTTAATGTGATTGCTGGTCGTGTAAATAAATACGCCGGAATCGTCCCAAGCGCCGGACTTTACTCTAGTGTTTTCGTGTATGCAGCAGAGAGATTCTAACCGACGATTACAAATGTTGACGGTATGTTTGGCTAGCAGTGCAACATGAGACATGTCGCTGGACCATACAACATATCTACACTTGGCGATTTTTTCTTCTGCCAATGTTCTTTTCTGTTGTACATCAAACAGTGTTACTTGTTCCGGATCGCGCAAAAGCAACATACCAGTACCGGCATAAAATATTTCGTCACAATTTGGAATTTGTACTTTCTTCGTGACTTCGTTCTTTAAGTTTTTAATAACTAACTAAAAAAAGGAAATATCAATTATTAAATTGTATAAATTATAAAAATATTATAAAAATATAATGAAAGGTAATAAAGTATCAAAAATTATACATAGAAGTAAAAGATAGCGTAAACATGATAAGAATACATAAGATGTACATAAGATTTTCATTTAATTGAAGTAAATTAATTCAATTATTTAATTATAGAATTTCAAATATTTTGTAAAAATATCATGTAAAACATATTTATCTTACCGAATATGCTCTATCTAATACAGCGAATCGATTTCTGGCAACCCAAATGGCAGTAACACCGGATGCCCGTTTCGTATCAGCATCCGTGCTCGAATCTCCCTCGCGTGGTATCATATACAAATCATAAGTACTATTCTCTATATTCGAGGGCGATCTCGTACATATTAAAACGCTATTTTCCGCCTGATTGTACGACATGGTGTACGGTGGAGTTTTTCCTCCGCCGCGTATTTGCATCACCGATGTGTCCTTTGACGTGGTGAAATCTAACTTTCGAAGAAAACGATCTTTCACATAATATAGAAGATTTCCGCAAACTGCATATGCGGGACGTTCTCTCTCAAGTTTGAAAATTATCATTCCAGAATCGTGACCGGCGGCAAAAAGATTAAGCGTTGGATGTGCGGCAAGAACCCAGAATCTTTCATGTTCCCTTCTAAATGTGTGCAAACATGTGCGTTTCGTCATATCCCAGACTCTAATACTTTTATCTTCTGAATTGGAAAGAATGAGGTCCTGTCTAGGATGAAAGAGTACGCAGGATACATTATTGTAATGACCGCGACATGTGTCTACTTCCCAAGCCTTGGCATCATTCATTCGCCACATTTTGATCTGACGATCATCAGCTCCGGAGACAATAAGAGGCAATGTTCCATGAAAACATGCCCAGTTTACGCCTCTGTCATGACCTTCCAAAACATATTTCACTACTGCATCGGCTTGACCGAATAAATCGGTCGCTCCCGGATTCTTCAGATGATCTTCGAGACCTCCCGGACCTGGGGCCACGTTCTTCTTGCGCAATCCTGCAATTGCATTCGTTCAGTTATTGTGAGGCAGAATCATTTGCCTCTGTCAATAATTACGTAATTATAAAATTGTCTTGGATTATATAATTAATTGTATTAATAAATATATAAATAATGAAACAATATAAATTACATATAAATTTATTAATAAATCTGTCATGAAATAAAAAGTTTGAGAGAAGTTTTTTAAATCAATTTTTATTTTAATAAGGTCTAAAATTTTCAGCGATATGTATGAGAAATAATTTCTGCACGAACCGGAAATATCCCAAACGCGGACCGTTTGATCCAATGAAGCTGACACGATGATATCCTCTGTGGGATGAAATTGGGCACACATTACATAATGATTGTGCCCAGTCAGTACACAAATGCAAGTGCGACTTTGCCAGTTCCAGATTCGAATAGTTTGATCATCTGAAGCACTGAGGATCCAAGGATATTCTTGATGAAACATTGTGGTCCTAATGTAATCCAGGTGACCCAAAAGGGTGAAGATACATCTTCGTTGTTTGTAATTCCAAACTTTGATCTTATAATCGTCGCCGCCAGAAACAAACAATGGCTGCTGATTGTGAAAACATATGCCTCGAACGGGTCCGTCATGTTCATCGAATTTGTCGAGCAGGGCGCACATACGATAATCCCACAGTTGGATAACGCCATTATGTAAACTGTAATTTATTTATGAATGTAAAAGATGTAATGCGATATTTTTACTGATTCCATTTTTTTGTATTTATGTAAGAAATATAATAATTATTTTATATAATT